>NW_026294551.1:26278982-26347795 GCF_007827085.1 Peromyscus californicus insignis
GCCTTTAATCCCAGCATTCAGGAGACGGAGGCAGGCAGATTTCTGTGAGTTTGAAGTCAGCTTGGCCTACAAAACAAGTTCTAGGACAGTCAGGACTGTTATACAGAGAAACTCTGTCTCAAAAACCAAAAACAAAACAACAAAAGAGGAACTATAGGCAGAGCCAGGTGGATCTCCGTGAGTTCGAGGCCAGCCTAGACTACCAAGTGAGCCCCAGGAAAGGCGCAAAGCTACACAGAGAAATCCTGTCTCGAAAAATAAAAAAAAAAAAAAAAAAAAAAAAAAGAGGAACTGTTCTGTGGTGGTATTTTACTTGTACTGAAATGTGATTTTAATTGTATGCTAATAAATAAAGTTGTCTGGGGGTCAGAGCTATTAGAGCCATAGCAAGTGCATGGTGGCGGTGGCGCATGCCTTTAAGGACCTGGAGGGCGGTACATTCAGGCAGTGACGAGGCAGTCACATGTTTGGGTTTACAACCAATGAGAAGGCAGAACAGCTAGACTATATAAAGACATACACACAGGAAGTAGGCCCTTTTCGGAGAGCTCTCTTGGCTGAAGAAGATCACTGAATCAGGAAGGGTGAGGCTCTTAGCTCTGACCTCTTGGCTTTCTTCTCTGAATCGGCTCTGTGTTTCTTATTTAATAAGACGGTTGGGTATATCTACATTTGGCGCCCAATGTGACAAGAATCCATTAAAAACCGCTTAACTTGGCTTGGCGGCAGGTCCGGTTTCCCGCCAGGGTGGCTGGCTCCCTAGCCCGGGCCCAAGTCGGCTTGGCCTCAGGCCGGACTAACCTTGAGCTACTTGCTTAAAGCCGGTGCTACAAACAACTGATAATTCTTAGGATTATTTTTTCTGAGATGATGTTGAGTAAAATACAGTTTCCTCCCAGGCTGAAACATTGCATCCTGCAGGGAAGTTCCTTAAGCTACAAAACAGCTTCAGGAAATCCCTGAAACTGACCAGATTCACTAGGCCCCTCCCCACCAGAGTCAACAAGCCAAGCTGCTAACAAGACTCTCAGACAAGCCAGGGTGTGATGAACACTCAGCCTAGCTGAGCTGCCTGGGAGAGGTTTAGACCAACTGAGGCACCCGGAAAGGACACTCTCCAACTTCTAGAGCTGCCTGCAGGCTGTGCAGTGTGCTCCAGATTCTCAGCTTTTGTGAGCTGTCATCCATGCTGGGGTGGGCTTTGGTGATGGAGCTGTCTGTGAGTCGTTTCTGCTCCTGTAAGTAGCCCAACAAAACTCATCTTTCACCAAGTTGGACTTTGTATCCATACTTCAGTCTGTCATGGGCTCCTTATTTGGGGTGAGTAGATATGTGTGTAGTGTCTCCCCAGGAGAAATTTTGTCACACACAAATGAATCATTGAGGAAGGTGACAGTGAACTAATAGTGTGAGGGTGAAAGTGTATGGGAAGAATTGGTGTTATTACTATAAACACACTGCACTGCCCTGTGTTTCCTAGTCTAGTCGTGTGCTTACACTCACTGATCTTCAACAGTCTTGCAATGAGACAGTAACACACAGTGATGAAGATGATGGGCTCTGAGATGGGTACAAGATCTCTTAAGAGAGTGATGGGCATGTTCTGAAATAGGTATCAGTGATTACACAATTCAGTGGCTATACTAAAAACTGCTAACCTGTGCACCTTAAAAGGATAAATTATATGATATGTGAATGATATCTCAATAAAGTTTGAGCCTAGCCTGGCCTACATGGCAAGACCCTGTTGCAAAAACAAAAGCAAACAGCTTCTGCCAGCTTCTTGCACATGCCTGTTCTTTCATGCTGTCCCGGTAGTACCTTGGGTAGACCAGTTGTTCCCACCTGTGGGGGGCCGTGGGAGACCACCTCTGACCTACTCCCAACTTTCAAAGGGTTGGAGTAGGGTGGAGGAGAGAGGAATGAGGAAATATTAGAGAGAAAGATAGAAAGAGACAATAAGAAAGAGACACAGGATAGCTTCAGGTGGGCCCTGGGTCAATACCCAGTCCCTAGGTTTATTCAAAAGGACTTTTTATAATATGCCGGGGGGGGGGGACGACAAAAGATCTCCCCCTTGCAAGATCAAAACACACCATACAGCCAAGTGAAGACCCTTCCAAACACCTGGTAAACATGCCCGTGGCCAGATCATCTCCTTATGTGGCCCTGCTGGGTAAAGCAAGCTCAGATTCTCTCACCCTAAGTAAGGTCTCACTGGAGAGCCTCTATGGGCTCCTACACCCACCCACCACACCAGCTTCTAAAACACAGGCAGTTAAATAACTAATCAAACGACAAGATGCCCCTCTCTCCCACCATGTCTGTAGCAGAAGGAGCGGGACTATGGGGCTCTCTGGTTGGACATTCCTCCGTGTACTTCCTGACGAGCAACGGTCTTGCGACACACTTTTCCCATCATTGTCCTTGTGTGTCGGGTGTGATGGAAGTACCACCGTTCTAAGAATCTGTAAGATGTGCCCCGTGTTCAGTTCCCGAGCCTCTCCTATGCCAAGCTCCAGAAGGATTTGCTCTTCTCGCAGATTTCTAGACCGTGGTTCTGACACCCCTTCTTTACTTCTCCTTAGGAAATCAGTTCTGCTCCCAATGTCCGTTCATTTCTGATATTCAGCCGCCATGCCCTGCCCCCTGGGGTTTTTGGTGAGTATCTGTTAAATCCTCACCTATAGGCTGGGTCTCTGAATGTGGGTTTCACATTTCACAAAACTAACTGCTGTGTTTTTATGCATCATCCTCTATGGCTCCATCTAGGTTCTTGAAGCGGTCATGCCAGGTTACGTGATTACACAGGAGCCTGACCTTGGCTTACGGGAATTTAAAAAGTCCTTTAAAACATATTTTTGTATTTATTAAAGCTGGCTTTTGCTGGATATCGTGGCACACATCTTTAGTCCCAGCACTCGGGAGGCAGAAGCTGGGGAAACCTCTGTGAGTTAGAGGCTAGCCGGGCCTATATAGTGAGTTTCAAGACACTCAGAGCCACATAGAGAGACCCTGTCTCAAAAACGCAAAAAATGACAATTAAAACAAAAAAGAAAAGTTGGTTTTTAAAGAAAGTCTTATGTATTCTGAAAATATGTTATAACAAATAGGAAGTAGGAAACTAAAATTTCAGTCAAAGTAATACCATCTGGGCTCCAGAGACGGCTCAGTGGATAAAGTGTTTACTGGGGAAGTATGAGGAGCAGAGCTCAGATCTCGGGCAGACATATAAAGCTGGAGCGGGAGTACATGAGCTTCAGGTTTAACAAGAGACCCTGCCTCATATATAAAACAGATCAGTTAAGGAGACACCCCAGGTCAACCTCTGGCTTTCGCAAGTGTGCATGTGTGCGCGCGCGCGCACACACACACACACACACACACACAAATTAAAAAAAAAAAAGTTCCATCATCACTCCACACTAAGTTCCTGGAAGCGTTAAGACCCAGCGAGACAGCACACAGAGCTAGTAAGACAGTAAGTGGTACTGGAAATGGACTGGTTTTAAAAGGTCATGGTGTCAAACAATTCATAATGCATTCCATAAGTGGGATGCAAAACTCCGCCATTCTCTGAGAAGGCGAAAACCTCCGTGTCTCCTAAGTTGAGATAAGGAACACTCAGGATGCTGCCCCCACCATCCTCAACCAGAGCACCGAGAAGCGTGACGGGCGACCGGCACGGCACACACCCGCTCTGAGGACTTGAAGTTTCAAAAACATTCCAACTTTGAACCTTTTACAAATGTGTTCTAATCTCAGCCTTTATTTTTAATTTTGCATACAGCTGTCTGGCGTGCTTTTCAGAATCGTGCCAGATGCTGGGTTCATCAAGAAAAGGCAGGAAAACAATGACTGGAAAGCAATTACAAGAGCCAAGGCTGCAGCGAGGCTCATATTAAAATGTGATAGCACTGTTCTGGTGGGAATTCCAACACGGCTCCACTTCTGACATTTCTCTGCTGCCAGACAGTCTGTGTGGAAGGACACTGCGATGGAGGATAGAATGCTAGAATTTATTTCTGGGGCAAATGAAGGATTAGCCAAGTTGGAACCCACCCAAGGATTTTATTATGGTCTTGGCCACTGCTCTGTTTGAGTTGCAGGATCCCATTGGCATAGAACGAAACTCAAGGAATAAAGGCATATTATTGCTCTGGTTCAGTAAAATAATCCAGCAGCCATTCAAGGCATGGTGCCTCTGGTTGCTGAAATAGCAGATCGGGGGGGGGGCCCAGTGGGGTGAAGGTTAATTAAACACTCCACTGATTTTGCTCAGAAATGGCTAGTGCTGCTCTGTGGAGAGACTTAGAAGACACAATGAAATCATCTACACATTCTTAATATAAAGCTACTTATGGTCAAGGAGTACTCACCTTGGGGCTGAAAATCCCAACAGTACCTGAAACACAAGAGAAAAGAGTGGAGATCAGTCAAACTTGAATGTTTCAACTGTGGTTCATATACCATGTCTGGAGACCTAGTCCAAAAAAGCGAAACAGTCCATCATCAGCCAGTTTGGCGTTAAGAAAAGCAAGTCGTCCTTGGTGTTTTCAAGATTCCTAATGGCTTAAAAGCTGCATCAATTTGCTGCAACTAAGCAGAGTGCCTTTTAAAACTGGATGGAGGCTGAAGAGATGACTCAGTGGTTAAGAGCAATGGCTGCTCTTCCAGAGGACCCGGGTTCAATTCCCAGCAGCCACCTGGCAGCTCACACCTGTCTGTAACTCCAGTTCCAGGGCTTCTGACACCCTCACACAGACATACATGCAGGCAAAACACCAATGATCATAAAATAAAAATAAGTTAAAAAAAAAAAAAAAACCCTGTGCATAACTAGGAAAGAAGCCCATGGTAGCTCACGGTTTGAGCAAGATGGTTCTTTTTTTGTTTTGTTTTGTTTTTTGTTTTTCGAGACAGGGTTTCTCTGTGTAGCTTTGCGCCTTTTCCTGGAGCTCGCTCTGTAGATTAGGCTGGCCTCAAACTCACAGAGATCCGCCTGGCTCTGCCTCCCGAGTGCTGGGATTAAAGGCGTGCACCACCACCGCCCGGCTGCAAGATGGTTCTTTATTGAGACACCTGCCTTGTGGATTACAGCACCATCAGCACCACTGGCCTGGGCAGCAAACACCAGTGATGCTCCTATTGTTAGAAGGACCCAAACTCCAGTACCAAGAACGCATCCTCAGCTGCGCTCACTGCTCAAGTGTACAGGTAAGGCCCCGACAGTTGTCTCACACCGTAGCAGCTGAGCCCAGAAACGCAGCGGGCCCATGACATCCACGGTTCCTTCTCCTCTCCCCTCACTTTGTGAAATGATGGGCAGAACCAACAACCCTTGAGGTCTGAAGTACTGAAGACCATGATGGAAAGGATGGCTTGTAAATCACATCTATGGAACCTGACTCACTCCCCCTCACCCCCAACACACCCAGAAACAATGTCACTGACGGTGGTTATCCACAGAAGCCTACTTAGTGCCCTCACAGGAAACTCGCATTATTCCGTATTGATTTTCCTCCAGGGTCTGACCACTTTCTTCCTCTCAACTTGGCCCTTCCCATCAGTGTGTGTGCTGTTGTAAAACGAAGCACATCCTCCCCTCACCCCTTCAGTCTGTCCATCTCCAACCCCATTTTCTTCTCGGCAGAATGCTCTATTCAAACGCTGGCTCTCCTCACGTCCTCATCTCCTTTCCCCCAGTATACTCCATCAGGCTTGCGGTGACTACACCTTGATTCTTTGAACAGACCTGAATCCTTCCACACCACTAAGTGGGATGAATGTTTTGCTATTCTCATCCTGGCCTCTTGGGAATTTGTATCTGAGGCTTTCTAGGGGGAAAAGTACATGTTTTTAATTGAATTCTTAATCAAACCAAGAGGGTCCGTAACCACAAAAGGTTCAGGGAAAGGCCATACTTGGGTGGCAATGATGTCGCCCAGTGTCAGCATGACTAAAGTTAGATTTGGCTACATTAAGGGGGAATATCAGCCTAAGATCCAGACTATTTCTCCACCACTCTTCATACTGTAGAAAATAGAGCAGTGAGAGGTCAGTCGGGAGGGAGCTGCCATAAAACAGAGGCAGCTGGAGGGAAGTTATTAGAGAAGAAGAAGAAATCAGAGTGGGAAGCTAGAGTTTGCTCCCCTAGACCCACGTCATCTGACCACTGGGTGAAGAGACATATAAAGTAATGGGCTGGAGAGAGGGCAGAGGAAGGGCAGAGTAGCAGGAAAGGAGAGGTGTGAAGGAAGAGGTGGGAGCCAGCAGGCTTCTCCATCCAGGAGAAGGGATGTCCATGAGGACACGTGCACACTAGAACTGGCCTACATCTAATTCAGCTGGGTGTAACTGTAAAGCGGGTCAGAGTCCACCCAGCATGGTTCAGGGGACCATTGCCCCAAACTCCTTCCTGTGAAACACACTTGGATCACCTTCTTTTCTCATCACTGTGACAAAACACGTAAGAAGAAGCAATATGGGGCTGGAGAGACGGCTCAGTGGTTAAGAGCACTAACTGCTCTTCCAGAGGACCTGAGTTCAATTCCCAGCATCCACATGGCAGCTCAAAACTGTTTGTAATGCCAGTTCCAGAGGACCCAAAACCCATGGCAAAATATTAATACACATAAAATAAAAATTAAAAAAAGAAGAAGCAATAAGGAAGGAAACATTTCTGTTGGCTTATGCTTTAAGGGAATACGGTCCATCTTGGTGAGGGAGGACATAGACCCAGGCAGCAAGTGGGGACAGAGGGTGGCCTGTGAAAGGGTGGCTGGTGAAAGGGTGGCCGGTGGAAGGGTGGCCTGTGGAAGGGTGGCCGGTGGAAGGGTGGCCGGTGGAAGGGTGGCTGGTGGAAGGGAGGCCGGTGGAAGGGTGGCCGGTGGAAGGGTGGCCGGTGGAAGGGTAGCTGGTGGAAGGGTGGCCGGTGGAAGGGTGGCCTGTGAAAGGGTGGCTGGTGGAAGGGTGGCCTGTGAGAGGGTGGCCTGTGAGAGGGTGGCCTGTGAGAGGGTGGCCTGTGAAAGAGTGGCCGGTGGAAGGGTGGCCAGTGGAAGGGTGGCCGGTGGCACTGAGGCTGCAGTCAGAAAAGAGAGTTTAGCAGTAAGTGGCCAGGGCTGTCATCTTCCAGGGATCGCTCCCTAGTGCCTCACTTCTGCGAGCCAGACCTCTTAAAGGTTCTTGTGACCTCCCAACAGTGTTAAAACACACGAGCCTGTGGAGGACATTTCCTGTTCACATCCGAGCAAGCAACCAAGCAGATCATCAGACAATGAACGGTGGTCCAGCTTCTGCCGCTTTCCACCCTGTCTTGGAGCAGTGCTCGAGCACCCAACTCTTACTATTCCTCATCTTCTAACTACACACATGGAGAAATCAGGGGGTTGGAGGCGGCTCAGCAGTTCAAAGCACTGGCCGCTCTTCCAGAAGACGTGGGTTTGATTCCCAGCACCCACATGGTGGCTTACAACCATCTATAACTTCAATTCCAAGGGATCAGATGCCCTCTTCTGGCCTCTGTGGGTATCAGGCATGCATGTGGTACACAGACATACATACAGGCAAAACAGCCATACACATAAAATAAAATAAATAAAAAACAAGGGTGTAAAACACACACACACACACACACACACACACACACACACACACACACACACACACACACACACACCTCTTTCCCAAATGTTAATGACACAATAAAAAGAGCTTTACTAACCAATACTACTCTTATATTACTCTGTTTTGTTGGTCTGGAGGGAGTTGGGGAAATCGAGCCAGGGAGCAGCAGTGTTTTAAAATACTGACTCTGAGCAAATTATTAAATAAGTAAAACATGTTATTGACAATCTCAGCCTTTTTCTGTGCCTCTTTCTCCCACTATCCCCACCCCAACATCTATTTTCAGTTCCCTTCTCTATCAAGTCCAGTTTTCTTGGTTTCTCTTGTTAGTCAAGAAGACAGGCCATGTCATAAGTTCACATAGACTTAAGAGTACTGGCTGCTCTTCCAGAAGACCCTGGTTCAATTCCCAGCACCCACATAATGGCTCCCAACTGTCTATAACCACCATCCCAGGGGATCCAATGCCTTCTTCTGGCCTTTGCAGACACCAGACATGACCACATTGCACAGACATGCACGTACGCAAAATACTCGTGCACATAAACTAATAAAACAATAAATTTAAATATTAAACAGGGGTAACAACAAGAAGAAAAAGACGAATAAGTTACAAGGCTCTAATTAATGTGTAGTGTGTGACTCTAGTCAACAAAACTACATTAGATACCTGGAAGAGGTGAAGAGTAGGTCTGACTCATTCTTATAAGAAAGGCAACTTCAGGTGGGAGGTGGTGGATGTGCTAATTAAAATGTAACCATTTCACAATGTGTATGTAGCTATCAAATCATCTGCTTGCACATTTTAAATATATGTAATATATTTATTATTATTTTATTATTAATTATTTTTATTTTTATCTGGTGATGCTCATGTTTTGAACTTGGTGGGAGTGAACATTAGTTCCTCTCTTTTCTATCGAGTCTTTTCCTTTCTTCCTCCTCTAAGTTTTAATACAATAGTCTAAAGGAAGTTTGCTTTAAACACAGGAGCAAACATAGCAAAAACACACTACCCCCAGAGGACATTTTGTTTTGGTTTGTTTTTAAGACTAGTCTCACATAGCCCAGGCTAGCCTCAAATTCCCAAAGATGACCTTCAGTTATTGATCCTCCTGCCTCCATTTCCTGAGTGTTGGGATTACAGGTATGAACTGCTATACCCAGGTTTATGCTGCACTGAGGCGTCAAACCCAGGGCCTTGCTCATGCTAGGCAGGTACTCTACCAACTGAACTATATCCCCAGCCCCAGAGGGCACTCCTAAGAGGAAACTATAAAATATCAGCAATGTCAACTCTCAAGAAAGGGCCCCAGCTCATTCTCAGCTGGACACATTTGAGGTCTTCATCTTGTCTGGTTACACATATCCTGTGGCTGCAGAGTTCTGTGCTCTTCGGGAGGCAGCTAGTTAAATCCTGCCAATACCTTCCAATTCTTACACTTCGCTCTAAAGACAATTCTCTTTAAGCCAGAGAGCACAACAAATCTGGAGCTAAGTGTTTTAAACCAAGATACAAAGACTGCAAAAGAAGTAAGTGTACAGAAGGAAACACGTTATCAGTGTGCACACAGCGTTATGGTGCGCACACACACAGAGTTGATTCTAGCCCAAAAGCCTCCGCGAATTCCCGATCAGGCCTGTGAGGACAGATAACAAACACTTCTTTAATCTTCTCTTTGAACCTTCAGCTTCTATAGGAAAGGGAAGCTATCATTCCTCTGCAACAGCCACGCTCAGCCTCACCAGGTCCATGCAAATGAAATTCGGGACTGAAAACAAAATAGTACCCCGGGAGCGGAGAGAAGATGCTGGGCCATTTTGACAGTGATTATTTTCACGTTCAATACAAACAAGCCTGTCTTCGTGTCTAGCTGGGCTGCAGAACAGTCTTTTCATTTTGCATGCAAAAATTAAAATGCATGCATGGTTTGTGGCTGGAGAGATGGCTCAGCAGTTAAGAACACTGGCTGATCTTCCAAAAGTTCTCTGTTTGATTCCCAGCACCCACGTGGTGGCTCACAACAAACTGTCACTAGGGGATCTAACATCCTTTGGCCTCTGCTGGCCCTAGGCACGCAAGTGGTGCACAGACCTACATGTAAGCAAATCACTCATACGCATGTAAAGAAAACATATTTAAAGTACATGCATGGTAAAGTTTGCTATTCAGGATTTTTCAGTTAAAGATATTGGCAACTGAACTTCAGCTTGAGGACAGGTCCAGCAGATAAATAGAGCTCGTGGTGTTGAGAGAAAACAGAGCCCCAGCAGTAACCACAATGGTAGCAATGGTAATAAACAAGACAGTGCTAAGATCTGTTCCCTGGGTAGCTGGGACCTTTCCAAGCACTCCCACCCACTTTTCAACATTCTTCTATTATTAAGCACATTTTTTTTTTTTTTTGGTTTTTTGAGACAGGGTTTCTCTGTGTAGCTTTGGAGCCTTTCCTGGAACTCACTTGGTAGTCCAGGCTGGCCTCGAACTCATAGAGATCCGCCTGGCTCTGCCTCCCGAGTGCTGGGATTAAAGGTGTGCGCCACCACCGCCCGGCCTATTAAGCACATTTTTAAAAATGAAAACAAGGAAACCGAAGATGAAATAACTTGTCCGTAGTATTAGCAAGGCAGACAGTTTCCAAGCCTAGGAACTGGAGCTTTCGGTTCCTCCACCCTCCAGCGTGTGTGTGTGTGTGTGTGTGTGTGTGTGTGTGTGTGTGTGTGTGTGTGTGTGTGTCTATAGCCCAGGCTGACCTACAGTTCACTATGTAACCCAGGCTAGCCTTGAACTTATGGGATGCTCTTGCCTATATGGGATTACAGGTGTGCATCAGCACACCCAGCACAGCAATTAGTTTCTAAACAAACATTTTAATAAGGAACTGTAAACATGTTCTTCTAAATCGCCACCTTAATTCACAGGATGCATTACTAGATTTCTGCCGAACATGGAGCAATTGACTCCAAACCATTAGTTAGGGTCAGGGAGAAGCGGTCAGATTCTTAACCACAAACCAAGCAATAAACGTGGTTATGGGGGAAAAGTACCAAGAGCTTTCATCTCTTGTCCAGGTAATTAGACAGATCCTGATGCAGGAGGTAGACAAATAACTCTAAGTACCCTAATACTGTTGGAACTACCTCAGAAGGAAAAGTAATTCCATTTTCTAATTATAATAAAAGAATGTACAAACTCAGTACTTAATGCATGCTAAGCATTAAGCTGTGAATACATTTCATGTATTTTATTTAATCTTTATAGTAACCTTGGGAAGTCAGTGTATTATTAACTCCTTGTTTTAAAACTATACCCGCCCCCCTTATGTACGAGCGCAGGCATGTAGAGGTCAGAGGAAGTCTGGGGGCCAGCTTACCTTTGTTTTAAGGCAGGTCTCTTGTTTTTCTCATTTTGTTGCAGACTCCAGACTAGCTGCCCTGAAGCTTCCAGGAAATTCCTGTCTCTATGGCCCATCTCCTTGTCGGAGTGCTGGGATTATAGATGTGTACACTGTATCCAGCTTTTGCTTGGGCTCCAGGCAGTCAAGTCCAGAGCAGCCAGCTTGCAGAGTGAGTACTAGCACCCACACACCTCACCTCTAGTATCTTCATTTTACAGACGGAGGAAACAAGACTCGGGGAAAGTCACACATTTGACTCAGATGTCTCGACTGAAGCTCTTAAATTCCACATCAGCTGCTTTCTTAGCAGCTACAATGTAAAAACAAATCCAGAGCATAAGGGAAGTTACAACTACTTGTTCAGACAGCCAGTTAGTGTTACAGGCTGGTTAGATCACATGTATTCAGAGTCCACAGCTGGTCTTCAGGGACCGAGAAACTCCATAAAAACTGATGAAAAGTGGTATACAGGTTCTCTGTTCCCCTGGAGAAAACTCCATGGACTTCAGCTGGGTCAGTAACGCCTTCATCTCCCTGCAGTCATCAAAGTGGTAAGAAGACAAAGGAGATGGCCCGGCATGTAAAACCATCGCCTACAAGCCTGGAAACCCCTGGATGAAGAAGTGCACATCTGTAATCTGGCACGCCTACAGTGAGACAGGAGATGAAGACAAGAGAATTGCCAGTTTTCAAGTGTGCTAGCCTTGGCTATGCTGCACAGTGAGAGAAACAATAAGAGTCTCTGTCTCCAAAACAAGGCAGAAAGTAAGAATTAACTCCAGCCGGGCGGTGGTGGCGCACACCTTTAATCCCAGCACTCCGGAGGCAGAGCCAGGTGGATCTTTGTGAGTTCGAAGCCAGCCTGGTCTACAGAGCGAGATCCAGGAAAGGTGCAAAGCTACACAGAGAAACCCTGTCTCAAAAAAAAAAAATTAACTCCAGAAAGTTGTCTGTTGACCTTCACTCATTCACTGTGGCATGCCCCTGCCTACACACACACACACACACACACACACACCCAAAAAAAAAAAAACTAATAAATTTTTTAAATGATGAGATGCATGGGTTAGACATAAACAGGACTATACTGGCATTATAAAACTAGCAATCCAGAAAGGTCAACATCTGGGATGTTACAAATTTAGAACATCTAGATGATTAGTTTTTTGCAACTGAAGCATTAAAAATGTTATTTTACCTGGGACTTAATATAAGGCATAGCATACCATTCCTGCCTTGATAAACCATCTGCTTGCTCAAATCTTTCTTAATGACTTAGGGGTGTTCAAATTTGAATTTCCTTTTGTAAGAGAGCGCCAGTCCTTTCGGAGTGCATACATAGGCTGTTTGAAGTGCTCGCTGTCCAGGTTGCTCCTTGACTCTATTAGAGCATCTCTTTTGTAGGATGACGCCCATCCACACAGACCACTAAGACTACCACTGACCGAAGCGTTGCTCTGGTATCAGGAATGGACTCTTAGGATCCAAGTGGACACCTAGTTGAGCTGTGCTTCAATGGCAAGTTGGTAAGACTAACAAAGCCCCTTGCAATTGACCTTGAGCAATGACCCATATGGTGAAGACTGATTTCACGCCCAAGAACATGGCGTTGCTGAACAGTGCTAAAGTCTGGGCATTCCATTTGTTTCCTTAAGCTCTTCCTCACTCGGAAAGGTGCCCTTTGAGTTCTCTGTCTGCTGCCAGTGTCCCAGAACCAGTGTAGAAAGAACAAGCCAGTGGCAGAGGGTACTGTGGCCATTGACACCCAAGAGCAGAAACGGAAAAATGGCGCCATCTGGTGGAAGTATCTGGTGGAGGCATCAGAGGTCTGGGACCCCTGGGTCCGGACACCAGCTTTAGACAAACAGCCAAAGGAAGGCCTGTGATGGAGAGAAGATGTGCCGTCTGGTCCTAGCTCCCTCAGTGCCGTTGAAAGTACAATACTTTGTGACTACCTGTGAGGAACTTGGAATCTTGTCCAAAAGGTAAGATAGTTACATATGGAGAGAGACAACTTGACATAATGACTGTCAAATACTGTGGTAACAACAGACAATCCATGCACCTACATCTAGCAACAGAAAGACCTGCCATAAGAAGGTCCTGGGTTCTTCGGGGAAGTGTGATATTTCTGTCTTCCTGAGTCTATATGTATACGTTTTAGAAATTCACCCCACACGACAGCACAGCATTCTCCAAATCACAGAAGACCATGGTCACAAGTGACATTATCTGATACTGACAATTATAGCTCACTATGACCCTCCCAATTTTAAAGCCCATTCCTAGAGAATAAAAAAGAAATTAAATAACACCCTGTTTGCCACTAAAGTGACCATGTAGTCACTGCCATAGTCAATTAAAACCCTGCTCTGGGGGCTGGCAAGACAGCTTAGGAGGTAATGGCACTTGGGGGACAAGTCTAATGACCTGAGTTCTGTCCCTGGGACCCATGTAAAGGGAGAGTGAGAGAACTGATTCCACAGAGTTGTCCTCTGACCTCTACATGTGTACCATAGCATACATGTACACACACACACACACACACACACACACACACACACACACACACACACGAATACAACAATGGTGATCCAGTCTGGATATGAGTAGTCCGAAACCAGGTGCTCTCCTTGATGAGTCCATGACTCTGCTTTCTGATATAAAACGGGAAACCCACTTTCTAGCATTGTTTTCCTACTTTCGAGCATGGGACTAGTTCCCTCCAAGGAAATCTCACTCATTTGCCCTCACAATCTCCATCCTCCCTGCATGTAAGAGACAATGAACTATAACTTACTGGAGTAATCAAAGAAAAATGCTCACTCGATAGAATGTGGCAAAATCAAAGACCATAACATCAGATCACAACGTAGGTCCCCCTGCCCCCTCCCACGCCAAGAGAAAATGGAGTCACTGAAAGCCGCATCTGTTGTTTGCTTGAGTTCCGGGGTGAGGTGCTGTCTGCTGAGGTCAAATCTGGCAGCGATATGCAACGTGCTTGGGAGGCAGAGGAGCTCGAGGCCGTTGAGAAGCTCCTTGAAAAGGAGTGAAAAGGCAAGAGATTGATCAAAGACTGGGAGGCAGGCCACAGGCAGATGGCAGAGGACAGTCACAGGTACCTCTGGTTCCAAGCCTGAGTGCTGGAGGCAACACAGGATGCTCACACGCGTAGCACTCCAGCTGATCATCATATTTTATTTATTTATTTATTTTTTTTGGTTTTTCGAGACAGGGTTTCTCTGTGTAGCTTTGCGCCTCTCCTGGAACTCACTTGGTAGCCCAGGCTGGCCTCGAACTCACAGCGATCCGCCTGGCTCTGCCTCCCGAGTGCTGGGATTAAAGGCGTGCGCCACCACCGCCCGGCTGATCATCATATTTTAAACCTTTTGTCTCTGTGATTTTTGTCATCGTTGATGGTAGGAGACTTGACTTTATTTCTGGCACCGGATGGATTCACGTCGACCACCAGGACACCCTGCTGTAAACAAATGACAGCTGGGGGACCTTGTGACTGAGACCCGAACACTCAGTGGGTTTTACAATCATGAGGACCTTTCAGATCATTTAACTCAGCCTTCAATTTACAGACGGGAAAAGTGGCGACACAGGAGCTATCGGCTGCACCACAGGGATTTACTTTTTACCTTCCCCTTTAGGGGGTGTCCCTGAAGGATGTGGAATGGTTTTTAAATCTCACGGAGGTCAGAGGAGGTGGGTCCCCTGGAGTCGGAGCTAGAGGTGGTTGTGAGACACCTGATGTGGGTGCTGGGAATGGAACTCTGGACCTCTGGAAGAGCATTGCACGCTCTTAACCACTAAGCCATCCATCTCCAGCCTCCCACCCCAACAACCACAGGAATTTACAAGTCCACATTGTGTGGCCACCTTAGCTAATCTTGTGCAGCATCAGGGACAGGTTTGAAAGTAGACTGTTTGTTTGAAAATGAAATGGTTGCTATTAAAAAAGATCACTTCAAAATCTTCTTGGGGGGGAGGGGCCGCTGGAGAGATGGCTCAGAGGTTAAGAGCACCGACTGCTCTTCCAGAGGACCTGAGTTCAATTCCCAGCACCCACATGGTGGCTCACAACCATCTGTAATGAGATCTGGCGCCCTCTTCTGTATACATAATAAACAAATTCATCTTTAAAAAAATCTTCTTGGTCAAACACTTCTTACTAGCATATTTTTGGTATTTTCCTTATTAGGAACATGGCCCTATTATTCACCTGGTGACAACAGTTACACACAAAGATATTCCAGCTTCACCATTTTGGAACTCATCCAGGTGACCCACATGTGTGTCTCACTCCACTCCATCTCAGGTTACAAACACTGAGTTCATTCTCTCCACAACCATGAGGTCAATAAGTGCCGGCTATTTGCCGTGAGGGACTAAGGACACAAAAACCTCAAACCTGGACCAGTTTGCCTAAAACAGTCAAATTGTGTGGAAGTTGTGTGATTGATCCAGAACACCAAAATGATTTTAAAAAATCAACAACCTGGGACCCAGAAGTGTCCAGGCCTGGATAAGGTGGATACTTGTCATTTTGCTGCAGAAGAAGAATACTAAGGGGGTGTTCGGGGTCAGACAGAAGCAGCCACCTAGTGGGGTAGGGGAAAGGAAGGTCACAGGACAGAGCGGGCAGGCCCAGGCAGGTCGGTCAGTAGAGCAGATGGCAGAGACCAGCTTAACACCCCAAAGCAGGTATGTTTGAGGAGGGGGAAGAGCAGGGTACTGGATGAGCTCCAACCCAAAAGCCTGTGTGCCCTTTGGTGGGAGGTGGTATGATGAGGCAAAGGCTGAAAAGGGTCAGGGGTGGGTACTGAGGCCAACGGAAGCAGTTGCTGACTGGAGCCTGTGAACTAATTGCCAACCATCACTCCGTGCTCATCTGTGGTTGGAGACTAGGATTTACTGTGGTGGCAATTCAACTGCGTCCTTTTCCTCTGGCCCCAACTAGCTACCCAAGTGTAAACGCAAGGAAGTTGGACAGCTGAGCCTATCAAGGTTAGGACTTGTCTAGGCTTGTGAGGCAAAAGGACAAGAGTGTTTGAAGAGACTGGAGAAACAAGCCATGGCGCTCAGGCTGCCCTGGGAAGAAACCAGTGGCCTGAGACTTGACTACAGTGTCCACGCTTGCTAACTGTTTTCTAACGTTCAGAAGCAGGAGAGACTATTGGTCAGCTCTTCTCTGTGAAGAATAGTCACCCGTCGTTCCGGAAGTCCCCAAATCTCTCCTGCTGCTGTGTCCCTTATGCCAACATATGGCTTCACCGCTCATCCAGCTAGAACTAGGAATCCTTTTTCTACCTCTTCCTCTGTTGGTGTGGACATCCCGTTAGTCACCAAGCCAAGTTCCTTATCATCCTTTTAAGCCATCTCTGCAGACACCGAATCCATTCATCCGAGCCCTCAGAATGCACCACGAAGTCCAGTATAGCCAGATGCTAAGTGGTCCATCTGCCCTCATCTCGGTCCCTCTGACCCTGTATCTTCAACGCTTATGGAAAGGTTAATGTAGCAACTGTGAAGAGCCAAGGCTATCCAGAAGGTCTGGAGGGAGTCCCGGTTCTATCTTTTAACAGCGAGACCTGAGATACAGGCCCCATTTCCTCATCTTTAAGATAGAAATAAAAATCATCCCTGTTTCATATAATTCTTGATAATTAACGGAGGCAATCCTCATAAAGAACTGAACGTCACACCTGGCACCTGGCAGGCTTCTAATCAACATCAGCTGTTCATGTCATTAGCACCAGCATTATTCTAATGACCTCAAAGGCTCTTGCTGCAAATCCTTCAATGCCTCATCCCAGCTCTGGAGGAGCAAAGTCTCCCGCTCCTGTTTCTGCTGTCACGAGTTGCTGCCATCATACCTTCCTTTCCCTTCGTGCGGCCTTCCTCTGCAGACACTTGCTGGAGCTCCGAGGCCCAGCTCAGTCTCCTGTGTTAGCCACGCCCACGGCACACCTGCGCACTCTATCCCACTGCGTTATAATCTTACTGTCGATGCCCTTGAGCTGAAAGAGGAAATGGCCTAGAGCTTGTCTTCGATAAATGCTTGCTAAGTCAGAAGCAGGAGAGCGCTCTGAGCTCCGAGCAGCTGTACAGTATATCTCAGGGAGAGGGGACGGCGCCAGAGAGACAGTGCACCCCAAGCCACGCTGTAGACTAGGCAAGAGCACAGATTTATTCCAAATAAGATAAACATGGGGTGCCTTCACTTTACTTAGGCTACTCACACAAAAGCAAGGCAGGGGGAGAACATGAGTATGGTAGGAGGAAGGAAGCTAAAATTAAGACTGCTTTGCTAAATTAAAGTCTTCATCAGGTAGCTAGGTATAATGACACACACTTACAATCCCAGCACTTGGGAGGCTAAGGCCAGAGGGTTACAAGTTCAAGACCAGCCTGGGTTCTTCTATTCTAAGACCCTGTCTTCTAAATAAATAAATCAATCCCTCAATCCAAACAAAGACGGGTTTTTGTTTGTTTGTTTGTTTGCTTGTTTGCCAAAGTTTGGCTTCAAAGACTAACCGCAAAATGACCAGCAAAAGCATGCTTCAAAAGTCACGACCAAATACAAGTATCCAATATATAAATACAATCCATTTGTCTCCTCGTTAAAAGCCTTCACGAGGAAAATGATTTAATACAAACGCTAAGGCTACTGACGCAGATTAATTGAAAAATAACAACAGACTTCTAATTAAAGATGTAATATTATTTCCCTCCCTCATGTTTCACAGAAATCTGAATAAACACACAGAATCAGACTGAAAAGCAAGCTTTTCTCTGTCACCTAAGGACTGCTGAAATTCTCATTAAGACTCCCACTCCTCTGTACATTTTTTTTTTTTTTTTGGTCAAGAACAGAGACGTACATACAAAAATTCAGAAATCACTTTAAAACGGTCTCTCACAGTTTTCCTCCATTCACCTCAGCCTGCTTACTGATGTGTCTTCAACCTCGCTTCTTCCTTCCTTACGTGGTTCCACACTAGCTCATCCCTCTTCTTCATTGATTTCTTTGTACAGAGCTAATGCAGTAGGAGCTGGACCCTGACATCAGGTCTCAAGTCTCTAAATCATACAGTGGGACAGACTTTGATCCCAAAACTAAGGAGCACAACTAGGTTTGTGGCTGTATCAACACAGGCCAGAGGCCCCCGGTGGTTCGATCTCGGGCCTTCCAGATCTGCCCTACCTTTGAGGGGTTCTCTGCTTTCAGAAATGTCGTGAGACACTGCCAGGACACTCTGAACACAAAAGGCAGCACGTAAGCACACCCTCGATTCCCTACCCCAGAGGGTTGGGATGCTGTCAGTGGCCATCAGGTCCTAGGCACTGCTGGTCCAGACCCCCCCCCCCCCCCCCCCCCCCCCCCCGCAATCACCCCTAGTCATGCTGAGAGTTCTTTCTCACCAACGCCTCTGCTCATGATAACACCCCTTTTCATTCCTTCCCTTTCATTGCTACAATTCAGTTGAGGATGGGGGGGGGGTTGGGAGGGTGGGGGATGGTTCAGTGTGGAAGGCGCTTGCTGTGTAAACATGAAGATCAGAGTCGGGGCTCCAGAACCCCACTTAAAGCCAGATGCAGTTTGAACATCTGTAATCCCAGAACTCCTACAGTGAAGTGGGAAGTGGAGATAGGAGGATACCCAGAATCTCCCGGGCCAGCCAGTTTGGTATGTACTGTGGCAAACAAGGGACTGTTTGAAACATAGCAAAAGATGAGGGGTTTAGACTCAAGGTAGATTCAGCTTAGCCTCCTCTGGTTGCCCTCTGACCTACAAACATATGCCATGACACATGCATGGGTGCACACGTGTACACACACACACAAACACACACACACACACACACACACACACACACACACACACACACACGCTCTGTCAATTACTGCCTACTAAGAAATTTTCATTTATTTTATTATATTATTTTTTGTTTTTTCAAGACATAGTCTCACTATGTAATCCTGTTGTCCTGGAACTCTGTAGATCAGGCTGGCTTTGAACTCAGAGATCTGCCTGCCTCTGCCTCCTGAGTGCTGGGGTTAAAAGCGTGCACCACCACCACCACTTGGCTGCTAAGTAAATTTTAAACAGGACATCCCAGTTCACAAATACGCTAGATTTCAAAAGTTCATTTCCAGGTGTTTGGACTTTGCTTCATGAAACAAAATAATGGATGGTAGTAAGTTGTCAGGGTCAGATTCAAAGATCTAGTCAATTTTCTTAACAGATTGAGGCATAGTAAACAGTCAACCTACAAGTCAATCACATTTCAAAAGCTGAAGCACAGTCAGCCGTTTAGAATGCATCTGCCTACAGACACAAGGGTCACAGTACATAGGAAATGCTGTCTATTACATATGCTGTGTTTTATGTGCATCATCAAAGCTGGGACTCTACAGAAGGAGTAGCAAAGGAGAATCTGCTCATTTTCTGAACATAGGAACTCAGAAAAACCTTTACATTCTTCTCTTTCCATCTTCTGCCTCTCAGTGGCCTCAACCCTGATACCAAAGACCGGAATACTGTCTAAAACTCTATAAAGCATCCTTCCTCAGCATGCTCCTCCCCTGCATCCTGCTTTTCCCCCCAAATCCAGCCCAAACTCTCCACAATTGGATTCCATCTGTCTTTTTAGCCACGTTTCCCATGGTGCTTTGATTCCCAGACACACCTCACCTCCATCTCCTCCGCATCTAGGCATATGTTATTACTGTGTGCAGTGTATCTCACCGAAAACCCCACACCTTTCACCACGGCAGTGACGCCGACTCACTGCCGACAGCTTTTTCAGCCCTCCAACCAGAAGTGGGATTCTTCTCTGAGCATTTCCAGAACTACCTGTCTGCTCCCTTTCCATAGCCTTTGCCTTGGTGTATCCTGAATTTTAGTTACCTGTGCATGCTTTCTTATCTTTCCCATCGGGTTGTAAGTTTCTTGGAACCATCTGTTGAGTATCTATTACTAACTGGTATTGTGTTAGACACTTTCATCACATAACAATAACCCTACAAATTAGAGTCTTATATAGGCATTCGGTGTCTCTTGCTCTGAAAGGCCTGTGTTGTGTTCACCCCAAAAACACTTTGTGTGTAGTATATGCTCAGCAACCTGTTGTCGAGCCTATAGATGAATAAACTGCTGTTATTCCTTTTGATGTTGACGCTGCACACAAGTAATAGGTAAGATTTAGCAACCTGTGCTTTTCTGAAGTGACTGAACAGTGCCAGTTCCTTATTCTTTTTATAACTGAGTCTCACTAAAGGCTGGACATGACATGGATTAAAATCTCAGTTCCAGAGTCTCATGCTGTGCAACCCTGAACACATGAGTTACTTCTCTGAACTTCAAATCTCTCGTCCGCTAAATGGAGAGTCTAACAGTGCACACCTCGAATACCTGTTGTAAAAACTAAATAAGTTAATCTGTGGAAGTTTAGACCCAGGGATGGTGCCTGATATGTGTGCATGAGCACAGGCTGTGATGATTCGCCTTCTGCAGCAGCTGTGACAGCGTCTGATGTCTTCATCTTCCTGAGGACTCAGATCCTTTGTGTACTGAGCCTCCATGTCCCTAGCTCACACTATACTGCTCACAAGTGGGCTTCAACACACCTACAGCCATTGTGTTTTCTCATTTCTTCAGTCTTTAGAATCTGGAAACATTTGTTGTAGCACAATAAAATAAGTAAATAAAAAGGACTGAAGAGATAGATCAGTGATTGAAAGCACAAACTCCCCTTGTACAGGACCTGAGTTTGGATCCCAGTCCCCATGTGAGGCAGCTCACAGCCGCCTCTAACTCCAGCTCCAGGACAGCTGACATCTCTGGCCTCTGAGGGTACCTGCATTTGTGTGCACACACCCACACAGAGATACACACAAATACACCTAATTATAAGTAAGTTTTAGAAATGTGTGTGTGTGTATGTGTGTGTGCGCGCACACGCGCGTTTTCAAGACACGGTTTCTCTGTGTAGTTTTGGTGCCTGTCCTGGATCTCGCTCTGTAGACCAGGCTGGCCTCGAACTCACAGAGATCCACCTGGTTCTGCCTTCCAAGTGCTGGGATTAAAGGCGTGTGCCACCACCGCCCAGCCTAAAAATCTTTTTAAAAAATGAAATATAAGACTTAAAATAGAGGGGAATGTCACAAACTTGCCTCTTCCATCTTCAAGTGTTTCATTTCCCAGGCTCAGCCTATATTTCTCTCTGGGCCTCTCTTTAATTCATTTATTCTTTGATAATTTCATACATGTATACAATAAATTCTGGTCCTGTTCATCCCCTTCTCCCCTCCAATCCCCACGAATCCCCACTCCCAACAGATCCCCTTTACACTTACATGTCTCTTTTGTTTGGTGAGCCACAGGGTTTAACCAGGCTCTCTTGAGAAGGGATGACTATGGAAACAACCACTGAAGCAGGAAGCATAAACAATTCACCAGTGACTACATCACTAAAGACTCCGACTGTTCCTCCCACAGAGGCTGGCAACTGCCAATAGCTCCCTGAGAAGGGACCTGGCCAATCGTGTCCCCAAAGTGCCTCCTGCATCCATGGCTGAACGATGATGGGCCCAGTCCTCTACAAGACCCATGCAGGCAACCACAGCTACTGTGAGTCCATGAATGTAATGGCCATGCCACGCCTGTGGTGGTTTGAACAAGAATGGTCCCCCTAGGTTTGCTCATATATTTGAATGCTTGGTCATTGGTACTATTTGAGAGGGATTGTGAGGCCTTGTTGGAGGGCATGCGTCACTGGGAGTGTGCTTTGGGGTTTCATAAGCTCAAGTCAGGCCCAGTATCTTTCTCTTCCTGCTGCGTGTAGATCTGGATGTAGAACTCTCAGCTACTTCTCTAGCATCCAGTCCAGCTGATGCTGCCATGTCCCACCGTGGTGACAATGGATGAAACCTCTGAACTGTAAGCAAGCCCCAGTTAAATGCTTTCCTTTATAAGAGTTGTCGTGGTCATGGTGTCTCTTCACAGTAATAGAACACTGACCAAGACAATGCCCAAAGATGGGGGTTCATAGCCCTCCTCCCCATCTTCCAGCTCTCACAATCTTTCCACTCCCTGTTCTTCAGTGTCCCCTAATTCTTGGAGGTGGTGCTATGCATGCCGTTGTGGGGTAGGCATTCACAAATCACTTACTCTCAGTCACAGGATTTGCTCATTTCAGAAAAATGAAAAAGTTAGAAGGAAATCATTGGACAGGACTGAAAACTGAACAACACAGAATTTCTTACCTTTCTAGGTGAATTTATATTTTAAAAGAGGATGTTAAATACCAACGATTCTCTAAGTGGCCAAACTCCACACACAAAATAAATGAAAACCAAACATTTGAGGCCTTCTGGGAGCAACATCTGTGGGCAGGAGTGTCCATGATGACTCTGGCCACTGACTGGTTCCAGAACGGCTTGGAAAACAAGTATATGTCCCGTGACACTGTCTTGATCACCTGGCACCAAGCCCAGGATAAACAAATGGCCGATACATATTGTTAAGTAAATTAACCACTTCCACCCTGTAATCCTCACCCGCTTTTAGTTGATTCCATTTCTCTTTATGACCAACATAAAAATCAATCACAGTGACTGATGTTTTGAGAAGGAGGAAGTGAATGGTTTACTCAAACACCAGGGCTTGGAAAAGTGGTCGGACAAATACAAATGCCTTGCTAAATAGGCTTAGAGAGTGTGCTAATCCCCTTCTAATGAAGAATTCATCCTGTGTTAGCTCAAAGGGATAACAGCTCAGAAACGGAAGTTGCTCTGTCAGTGATACCTCATTTCATGAGGACCCTGGCAGTGAACTTCCTTTACTTAAAAAAAAAAAAAAAAAAAAAAAAAAATCCCCAGCTCATCAGGAAGTATTCAAAGGACGGTATTTCACATGGCCCAAAATTGATTTCACTTTTGTGTGTGTGTTTTGAAGCATAGCATAAAACACTTCCAGATACAGCGGCTTGTTTACACAGAGTGACCTGGGCCAAACTGTACAGCTAAAGCTCCATTTCCACTCCCTCCAGCTCCTTCGTCTCAGTACCCCTTATCCCACCTGGGAACCAAATCCCTTCCAGCGTGTCCAGCTCTGCCCGCTTTTAAAACTGTGAAGGACTTGAATATCGGTAGCTTGTTATTAAATAAATATTCACCGCCACAGAGAGTCAGAAAATACAAATAAACAACAACAAAAAAAAATGTTAAGCTCCACCTGCCAGAAATTACTACCCTGGACATTTTGATCTTCCTGTTATTGTTGTTTTCAGGGATTTTTCACTGTGAGGTTTAATATTTTTTCAACTCACTTTTTTACTTATAGGTTGTCAGTCTGTATCAGTAACTTTCCTATAGCACAGATGATTGAATTAGTGTGTTGTGAACGTTGGCTCTTTTAACAAAATGGAGGAAGAAAACAAACCAGAATAAACAGAAATAGCAGAGCTGAGGCAGAGACATGATGGGTGACGCAAACCTTTAATCCCGTCACTCAGGAGACAGAAGAAAGTGGGTATCTATGAATTGGAGACCAGCTGGTCTACATAGCAAGACTCTGCCTCAAAAAGAAAGAGAGGAAGGAGGGAGGGAGGGAGGGAGGGAGGGAGGGAGGGAGGGAGGGATCACACAATACTTGAGCCATTTTGTGAAGGTTAATGGTCAGCCAGTGACAGAATGGATACGAATTGGAACATACACTTAGGGTGAAAGTCAATAGGCCTTGTTGATAGACAACAGAGAAATCAGGAATGACCCCAGGGCTCCGAGAGCCCAGCCCAAGCATAACAGCCGAAGACCCATGGGCGAGTGGAACACCAACAACCAGGCCAGTCTGGAATCTTCCAGCAACAAGAACAGAAAACCTAACTGACAGGCGTTTAGACATGGATATAGGGGTTTATATTTTCCCACAAAACAGAAAGTCTAGAGGCTGATTCCAGAGCTGGTCCCGAACCCGGCTCTTCCTATCCTCCCAATGGAACACCAAGAGCGGAGCAGTGTCTAAAGATTGCTGCTGCAGATCACTGTCAGTGCTGCTGTCTCCCAAGTGCAGGACGTCCCTGAGAGAGACTAACAGGGGTCTTCACCCTACATTTCGGTGGCCCAAACTATATTCCACAGAAACCCCGGAACCAAAGCAAAATGGCTGGCAGCATCGTGACTCATCCCTGGGCTAGAAGAATGGAGAACCAGCAGGAGCTCTCACAGCTCTGGGAAGCCGGAGGTTTCATGAAAAACCCATTAGGAGCCATCCAGTATGCTGCTGGGTGCCCTGAAGACGAAACTGCCGCTGAGCTATAGAACTGAGCGCCCGGGGAAAGAAACAAGCGGGCGGAGCCGCAAAATAAGCTCAAGCGGGAGCCTGAAGAAAGAGCACAGACACAGCGGAAGACAGGGAGATCCACAGTGGGGCAGGCTTGTGAATTTCTGAGAGAGGGAAAGGAATCCACGCAGTCCCATACTTGGAGAACCGAAGAAGGTAAACACCGGCAGTGTCAACTGGAGTGACTGGACCATCAGGAGAGTAACTTTATTAGAGAAGAAGATGCATTAAGGGGTCATAAATAGCCCAGGTTGGAGCAGAGAAGAGGAAAGCAGATGTGAACCATCTAGACTTCAAGATGTCTGCCTGTTCAGGACAAGAGAAAAGAGAGCAGCTAGGGAGGGGAAGACTCCTTAAGACCTACCGTGTTTTTAACCTGAGGAGGGGTTTGAGCACATTCACGTAATGTTCAGAGAGATGTGATGAGGAGGGGACCATCTAACTTTAGCAGGAGCAGAGTCACCGTGACAGTCTGTCAATGCTTCCGTCCTCAGCAGGGTATGGGGCATGGTGATGCACTCCTTTGATCTCAGCACTTGGGGACACAGAGGCAGTCATCTCTGTGAGTTTAAGGCCAGCCTGGTCCACATAGTGAGTTCCAGGTCAGCCAGAGCTATACAGTAAGACCTTGTCTGAAAAACAAACAAACGAACCAGTTCTCAAATATTGTGAGGAAGGATCCTGGATGCCAAAGATTGGCGACAGAGGTATAAGTATTGCAAAGCCACCAGGCCAGACCTCAAAGGGAAAGAGACTGAATAGTGAGGGTCTAGAAGTGGCAGCAAGGAGCTTGAAAAATGCCAACAGCACTTCTGGAAAACAAACACACACACACACACACACACACACACACACACACACACACACACACACACACAGAGGGAGGAAAGAGGTTGGGGATCCAGTGGGTCTGGTTGCAACAGGACATGGGTTCTGGAAGACTCGGGGGAGAATCCAGAAGGTATCGGTTAGGAAATGGCAGAGTGGCAGGGATAAGGAAGAACAGGGAAGGTAGCCAGAGGTAGAGAGCTGGCGGCAGAGAGGAAGGGAATAAGTGACTGGTGTGTACGCTCCCGTGAGACTCCAATACAGAGACGGGAATCTTGAAGGTTTTTGTCAGAGATTCACTTAGATTGTTAGATCAGACTCATTCAATGCAGATTCCGTTTCAGTAGGTCTGCTGGCCTGGAGCCTGGGACTCTGAATTGCCAGGTTTCCAGGGGCACCAAGGAGCTGAACATGAGCAAGGACTATCCCCTGCTTCACCTTTTCTACTTACACTCTTTCATCCCTTTCTAAACTCCCTATCCACCCATCCATTTTCTAACTTTAGCATATTAAATATATATTAGTTAATATGTTAATGAATACTAGTATGTGTATATTTGTAAAGAGCACAGAGTGAGAGGTGGCGCACAGAAGGGAAGCGAGAAGACATTAGAAGTTTCTTCAAGCAATTGTTAGCTACACACACTTCCCAAACTTGTCAGCCGGCTAGCTCGTGTGATTAAGTGCATCTGTGGAACCTCTGGTGTTTCAAACAGG
Organism: Peromyscus californicus insignis; assembly: GCF_007827085.1. Lineage (NCBI taxonomy): Eukaryota > Metazoa > Chordata > Mammalia > Rodentia > Cricetidae > Peromyscus > Peromyscus californicus. Next base: position 26,304,909 of record NW_026294551.1, read on the forward strand.
GCACCTAAGTATTCAGTAAGAGAATAAGAGGCTGGGAACAGCAATTAATTCTGGTTATAGCATATGGCCGTACAGAACACTGGCTGGAACCCGAAAACTTAATTTCACAAGAGTCGCACTTATTCTGAATTTTAATCATTTTTTTTTGGATCAGCAAACATATGCCTGCCAACCTGCTTCATTTACACAAAATTCTGAAGCATAATCACACCGCACACTCCAGCATGATTGGTTTTTCCCAGGTGGACTTGCTCACTCCTATCAGGTTCTCACAGCAAAGAAGAAGCCGGTGGTGCCGGTTTAATCTCCTTGTTAAATAAAACCTTCTGACTTTCTTCTTTTTCATTTTAAAAATGTTTTTATTTTATTTCATGTGTATGGGTATTTTGCTTACATGTATGTCTATGTACTATTTACATACCGGTGTATGCACCATTTGCATGCCTGGTGCCTGCAGGGGACCAGAAGAGGGCATCAGAACTCCTGGAACTGGAGTTACAGGCAGTTGTGAGCTACCCTGTAGTGCTGGGAATCGAACTCAGGTCCTCTGCAAGAGCAGCCAGGGCTCTTTTCCCTCCACTCCTCCCAGTACCCCTCCCCACCTCCCCTCTCACCCAGATCAGTCGCCAGTGCTCTTGACCACTGAGCCATCTCTCCAGTTCCCCAAAAGTTCTTCTGATGAACAACATCACTTCCACCCCTCCTGTTTCCCTCAGCATCTCACTACACTGTGAGTCCTGGATCCCTCAGCCCTGGGGCTGGCTCAGGAGCCCTCATCCCTGAGCTCCCTGCAGAGGAACTCCTACCACTCATTTGCTGCATTTCGCTTCACCAGAATAAAGACGTTATTGGTTTTCAACGCAGACTCCATTCCCTGTCCTCTTAGAACCAGGATACTTTCATCTCCTGTACATCTAATAACTTCACGATAAGGACAGAGAAGGAATCAGTTTTTGTTTTGTGAACTCTCGTCTCTGGTGCTTGAGAGACTGTCCTAATACCCCCCCGAACATGTTTTAGTGATAACATTTACTGCACTTGGGGCCAAAATGATTTACTGCCACTTTCAATTCTAGTTCAATAAAAGAATAAGGGCTTTGTTTCTGACCTCTGTCATTTGTAATACCATAAAATGATTTAAAAAATGTAAAATTGACTTCCATTTCCTACTGGACTACCAATCTCATATTAGCTTTCCTTTTATCAAATTTATGAGAAAAGTCAGAAATTGCCTTTCCTTTTAAAAAAAAATCAAAATTTCAAGATCTCCTGGGCAGAATGTTTGAATCGAATTTCCACTCTCAATAATTGCTGGCCTAGAAGTTTTAAAGAAGTATAATAAAAGTTAGCTACTTCCTGTTACTTATGTCAGTAATAACAAACTAGAGGATTATCCCTGAGCTCAAGATTAACCAAAACTAATCAAGTTATTCCTAGAAAACCATCACTCTTAAAAACCTCAAATATGTGCTATTACATTTCAAATTAAGGAAGTCTGTGATTTTTCAAGACCACAGTGAATGAAGTCAATGGTTTCTAAATTGCTAAGTCAAACCAACTGGATATTTTTATACTACTGTGTTATAAAAACTTTCAAATATGCATAAAAGTTGAAATAAGCTCCATATCTAGCCACAACCTAGACTCAAGATTCATAGCTTGTTAGGCTTGCTTGTTACATAGTGCCCACCCATCGTATTGTCCAGACATAAGCACCGGCAGTATATTCCATACACAAACACTTTGTAGGACTATAATTAACTAGACTTCAGCAATTATCAATAATTCTTTTGAACCAATAATCTTTTGAAAGATGCCATTTCATTTTTAATGATTTAGCTGAATAAATTAACCAATTAGACATCCTGAATTCTACATCTTAATCTTTTATTAATTCTGCTACTTTGAGTAATGTCTTGGGCATCCGTTCTCTCATCAACAAAAAAAACAAAAAGCACTTGGTAGATACGATAAGTCCCAATTCACAAAATGGAAAAAACGGGCCTGTGGTTAGGGCAGGATTCACAAATGAGTCACTCGTTAATTAGAGAAATAGCTAATTGGAGGGCATGTGAGCACAAATGGTTTTTTGGGTAAATTATCGAGAAAACCTTCACAAGGCTCACAAAGTCAAGAGGGAGCTTGCGTTGGAGAGTTTAATTATTAATCTTATACTGGCCACAGTGCGTTCCCAGCAAAGCTATTGAAGGCTGGGCTGACTGGGTGACTCCAAGTGCAGATTCTATGTAGCACATAGCACTACATCATATTGGAGTTTCTTCACAAGCCCACGGTATCACCGGCTTGTAAATTCCCTATTAATCACCTGATTACACCAATTGCAGACAGGGATAGCTGTTCCTTCACAGGCTGTTCTCTTACGCTGATTTTTTTCCCCCTTCAGAAGTTTGGCCTTGGAAGGGGCACCCTTTGAAGCCCAGAAAATCAAAGTCATTGCAAGACAGGGCTGAGTGTTTTGAAAGAAATATGAAGAAGCAACATCAGCCCTTGGGCAATAGGCTGAGATCTTCCCAAACCAGTCAGCGGTTGGTCTGTAAAACATCCCCATTGCCAAGGAGGTGGTGACATCTTGTGTAAATCAAAAAACTGAAGCCCTGAGATAGCTCATTTCCATTTTAAATGCACGGGGTTAAATATGGATATGAGCATGCAGAGGTTCCTGTGGGATTGATTTTTCCCGTCTTCTCTGAAGCCTTTGCTGAGCGTGATAAGGACCAGGGTTCATTATCAGCCCTGCTAGCGCTGCACTTCAGGAGACAAGATGAGGCTACACAGTGGGAGAACAGCTCCACAAAGAAGAAATGATTCTAGTAGTGCAATGATAAAACCCCATGTTAGGCTCAACTCATTTTCAACGGAATCATGAAACCAAATAAAATCCCAAGAAATGAAGCTTCCTCAATCATTTTTCAAGCTGAAAAACACAAAACAAACAAAACAAAAACAGAGTGACATCATAAAGGAAATCTAAGAGAGGCTTCAAGGTTTAGTAAGCAATGCTTGCTTTGTTTTTAAACGCACAATAAACATTTGTTTTTCCAATAATAGTGCTTGCATTTTCAAAGCGTTTGTTTTCATTAAAAATAAAAAACAAAATTCCGACAGGCAATCTAGAAAGGAAGCTAAGGTCATCATTAGAACCTTCAAGAGATTCGGTCAAGGTTATAGAAACGGCATTAGAACAAAGAGTCTGGCTCCTGTCAGCTGACCCTGAGCTCTCCGATGCTCCCCTCCCCTCCTCGGCTCCAGTGCCACTGAATCACAGAAAGTGGTTCCAGGGTGGGTCTATACCAGAAATAAGGGAAGCATGCAAATTACAGAAAACCACAACCAGGAAGGCTCCAAGCCACAAGGTTCCTGGAAACCCACAAACAGATGAACAGTAGAGAGGCATCTTCCCCCACTGGCCTTTGATAAGCAGGAAAACACAGCATATCTCTGGGACAAAAGACTAGCTGGGGACCTAATGAGACTTAAATCAAGGGCAAAGCAAACGGTCGTGAAATGAAGACAGCGCTTTCATACAAATGATCTTTTCACACAATGAACGGATTAAGCATCTCCACTTACAGACAATAGGAAGGCTCCATGCATTAAAAATTTGACGCCGAGGATTTTCCGAGACAGAGACAAATCCACACCGACTAGATAATAGGAATGTGCCTGAGTGATAATGAAGACTCAAATTCTAAGAGGAGGAAAGCAAATCTCAGGGACCTAACTCATTAGTTAAAAGGCAGCGTGCAGCTTATTGAAGATATTCTAATGGCTTCGCTTACCTGACGGTACAAGCATCGCCTGCCCGCCGCCTGCGTCACACTGCAAAATCCTTCCCCTTCCTTCCGCTTATCCTCCTGTCCTCTCTTTTTCCCTCTCCTCTGCCTTTCTCTCTTTGAGATGGGGTTTGATGATGTTGACCAGGATAGGCCTCAAACACCTGGGCCCAAGCTATCCTCCTGCCTCAGCTTCCTGAGACTACAAGGCACACACGGCCGTCTGACCTGGGAATCACTATGCAGCCCAGGCTGGCCTCAAACTGTGGCTATCTGTCTGCCTCTGCCTCCCTAGGGCTGGAATTATAGGCATGCCCCACCCAGCCAGCACTTTTCTATTCTTTTCTTTTTCATTTCATAATTTTATATCTGTATTTACTTGGATAGTGTTCCCCCTGCCCCACACTACCACCTTTATTCTTTTCTGCCCTCCCAGTGAACCCGTGTCTTCTCGTCCTCTTCCGACTTGCATATCTTTTTTCCCCTTTTTAGTCTTCTTTTTTGGTTTTCCGAGACAGGGTTTCTCTGTGTAACCCTGGCTGTCCTGGAACTTACTCTGCAGACCAGGCTGGCCTTGAACTCGGAAATCAGCCTGCCTCTCCCTCCCAAGTGCTGGGATTATAGGTGTGTGCCACCATCCCCGGCCCCTTTTTATTCCAGATAGAACACATTTTCTGACTAAGGAGTTCAGCACTGGGGAAAACTAAAAGTATATTTCCTTGAACTTCGACCTAAAATCTTAAAGATACAAAATTAAAAGATTGTGAGTGCAGTTTTATTACTGGGTATTTATTCAGAGCCACTGAGGACTCTGTCATTATTACCTGTAAAAGTATTGTCTAAGAAAACATTTTCTATCCTTCCAAGTTTAAAAAGAAAGCCTTGGCTCTGGGGATGTGGTAGTTCAGTCAGTAAGAGTACTGGCCTAATATGCAGGAAACCCTGGGTTCAGTTCCCAGAACCAAATAAAACTAGGTACTGTGACTTATGCCTGTAATCCTAGCACTTGGGAGATAGATGCAGAAGGATCACATGTTCAAGGTCCTCCTCAAATACACAGCAATTTTAAGGCCAGCCTAGGCTACATGGGACCCTGTCTCAACATCTTCTTCCTCCTCCTCCTCCTCATCATCATCATCATCACCATCATCATATGGGCCTGCTCAGCAGCACACATACTAAAATTGGAATAAGATTAGCATGGTCCCTATGACCATGATGACATGTAAGTTCATGAAGGGTCCCAAACTTAAAGGAAAGAAAGAGAGAGAGAGAGAGAGAGAGAGAGGAAGGGAGGGAGGGAGGGAGGGAGGGAGGGAGGGAAGGAAGGAGGGAGGGAAGGAAGGAGGAAAGGAAGGAAGGGAGAGAGAGAGAGGAGGGGAGGAGGCCAATACCTCTTTCCCACTTGTCCTCAAAGAAAGAAAGAAAACATTTTCTTAAAAAAGAAAGTCTGATTACTTGAAATGGATTCCTGGGAGCCATATGGTAGAAGGAGAGAATCTACTCCACAGTGTCCTCTGACCTCCACATGCACACCGTGGCACAACAGGGCACTTCCACATACACACACACACACACACACACACACACACACACACACACACACACAAATAAATAATGCAATAAAAAAGAAATAAATTTCTTCATCTAAACTGTTTTACTCTTGTTACTTAGCATGAAAAATATGAAGATATTATTACATCTCTGAATTACTCATATAAATATTTATTTTATGAGATGCCCAAGGGGAAAAGTTCCTACTCACTGATACCATCACAGTGGCCCCATGGAAAAGAAAAGAAATGGGCTGATGTAATCTTGGAGCTGGTCCCAAATACCTCCCGAAAATGAAGGAATAAATAAAATAGACATTATTGTAAAGTTCAAGTGAGACCTATATTCATCAAGGTTGCTTTGAAAGGATGGAAGCTTTCTATACAAGAACGCGTGTCCTCAGGTAATACTCCTTCCAGTTAAACCAAGAGGCCAGCGGGAGGTGAGGTTGAATCAGCCTCACCTATGGACTGTGGGAGCAATAACCTCTCAGTCCTCTAGAAGAAGAGCCCCCCCCAAAGTCTCAGCACCACTGTGAAGTCTCCACACGCATTCACTCAAACAGCTAATATAGACTCTTGACACATAACTAACCTATCCGCTGAGAGAAAGCCTGAAGTTGCTGTAGGTTTCTCCTTGTGCGTATATCTGTGGTGTCGGTGACAGAACCCAGGGCCTCATGAAAGCTAGGCCAGTATCTATCGCTAAGCTACAGTCCCAGACCACCTTCCACCTTCCACCTTCCTTTCAAATTTTCTCGGAATTACGGTTATTTATTTGTGTATGTACTTTGTGTGAGTGTTTCGTCACGTGCCATGTAGAGGCCACAAGACAGTATTTGAGTCAGCGCTTTCCTTTAACTGTCTGGGATGGAGCCCATATAGTTAAGACTGTCAGGCTTGGGCAAAGCACTTTTCCTGATTAATCCATCGCACCAGGTCACTGCTCCATCCCTGAGCAGAAAGGAAGACTGGGAATGACAAAGGAAGATGTTCTCTTTTGTTTCCAGTGGTGGGTGCATTTGTTTTGGATTTTATTAGTTTATTTGTTTATTTAGAGAGTTTCACTCTACAGCTCAAGTTGGCCTCAAACTCATGACAATCCTGTGCCTTGGCCCCAGAGAGCTGGAATTACAGGAACAGGCCATCACATCCAGCTAACAAACAGATGCGTTGTTCAAGATGTGTTCAAGTCACTTCTATGACTTGTGAGCCTTTGAGAGCCATTTAAACTTAAACAGATCCTACAAGCATCTTGTACCTGTGTTTTTCTTCACTGGCACTCAAACTCCAGGATAAATAGCAGAATTAGGAACTGCAAGAGATGGCCCAGTGCTCAAGAACACTGGCTGCTCTTCCAGAGGACCCAGGTTCAATTCCCAGCACCCACATGACAGCTCACAATCTTCTGTAACTCCAGTTCCAGGGCATCTGATGCCCTCTTCTGGCCTTTGCACCAAAGTGGTATACAGATATACGCACAGAAAACATATACACACACACACACACACACACACACACACACACACACACACACACACACACAAACACACACACACACACACACATATACACGAGGGAGAGAGATAAAGAGAGAGAGACAGACAGACAGACACAGAGAGACAGAGAGACAGACAGATATTAAGGGCAGAGAGATACAAGCAAATCTTTAAACTTGTGAAGACACAAATGTGCAAATAGCACATTAGACATTAGTTTTCTTGATTAAAACAAAACAAAATCCCCTTCATTAGAATGTGTTTTGCTTGGGGAGTTTATAAACCCAACAACCAACATAAGTAAATTAAAATTGTGCACTTAATGGTAATTATGTTTACAGTATGCTACTCTAAATCCCTGCTTGGTCTCAAGAGTTTTACCCGACTAACTCATGTTTCTTCAAAGAGATCAGAATCATAGACATTGTCAGGTTTAATCTGATTTTCAAACTAAATTCAAGCAAAAATCAAAATCTAAAATTACCGAAGAAAATCAGAATTCTTTTTATGAGATTTTTTTGGGGGGAATAGTGTATTCCTGTTTCATGCAGAGCAAAGGGCTAGCCACCCACAATGAAACCTGTTACAGATATGTTTTCTGTCTATATTATAAATGTCCTGGGTTTTGTGGATTTGGGGCCATAAACCTGTTACACAAAGTTATTTCTTTATTTTTTTTCCATTTAACCGTCTTATAAATCCACTTGTCTCCTGTTGGAACTCCTTGGATATTATTAAGTTTCACAGAATGAAACAATACACCATGTTTGTTTCCATTGGCTCTGGCCTTCACTTCCAACAGTGAGCATTTGAGTGACGAGTCCCAAAAAGGGCCCTCAAGAGAGGATTAATCTGCATCCCAGTGATAAAAATCTTCTGTCTCTTCATCCCATCCTTCGCTCTCAGAGTATTATTGCTGGCAGATGGCCTCCGCTTGATCAAACACCGAGCAAAAGCCCTACTGTTTCTCCAAATGCGTAGGTACGTCATCAAGTTTCTGAACGTAGATCATGGCTGTTTTATCCCAGGTGTCTCACATCTGGAGCTAATCCTGCAGTGACCACAACTATAAAGCGGAGAGGAGCCTTTGCCAACTTTTCCTCCAAGCATGCTGTAAAGCGCTCAATAAGAGCCTGGCCTCGGAATGTGGAAGCTGTTAATCTTTAGGAAGAGAGAAGGCAGTTTACCTCAACAGGGCTTCCCTTCCCCGGCATGGTAGAAACTCCACCCACATTTGCTTTGTCACCCATGAAGAATGCTATCCTTCCTCGACACACTTTCAAGCACAATAATGTAGCTGTAGACCCAGAAATCTTATTCCATTGTTGTTGGTAAGCGCTATGATATTGATACTGATGTACTGATGAGCTTGTCGGGGACTCTGCTGATTCAACATAACTATCATTTTCTGTGGTCAGTCATCCTGGACCACAGACAGGTGGAAAACAGCATACCCCACCAGCAGTGATAGAGTTTGGCACTCCAATTCAAGCAACTCCATAACCATGGCAAATACCACTGAGTTCTGAACCAGCCATTAAAAACCAGAGCCAAGGCCTGAGAGGTTACCAAGACTCACAGGAAGGGCCAATTTTTACTTTCCTTCACTCTTTTTATTCCCAATCAGTGAACTATTGAAGAGTTAAAAGAACCTAAGCTACAAAACAATAGAGTGGGGATATGTGTGAATACATATAAATCATAACACACATATGCACACGCACCAGTTTACCAAATCCCTAAAGCATTACAGCTTCACTGTGACTAAAGATGAAACATTTGAAAATGACCTCCAGTAATCCTTCTGTGGCTCTAGGATTTCTCATGTATAATTAACTCTCAGAGATGAAGGTTTTTGAAATTCCTCTTCACATCTTACTTTTGAGGGGGGTAGATACAACTGCCATACCACGTCAGTAAATGTGGCTGGCATTTTTGCAAATCATCAGTATTTTGAAGGCAATTGGTATCAACACATACACGCGTCCAATATCGGCCAGCCACGAGCAGGTCAACAGAAGCGACATGTGACTGAAGAAGATTCAGGAGAACCAGGATTCCATGAGCAACCTTGAGATTGAAGATGTGGGAGGACAGCAATCTCCAACAGCGGGTGAGAGGAAAACTTCCTCTCTCCATTTTCCTGTGTGGTATCTAATCTCTGGGTTCTCATTTCCTCAGGGATCTGATAATTATGGAATTCTAAATAAAGTGTCATCTTTCTAGAAACAAATCCATGAGCAGAAAAGCCCCCATCAACTTACAGATGTTTCCCAAAGCGCCTGCTGATTATTTTCAAGTGTTGAACCCACAAACCATATGGAATGCTCTTTGGAAGCCTTCTTTATCCCATGAGGGGTGAGGAGTGTATGTGTGTGTGTGTGTGTGTGTGTGTGTGTGTGTGTGTGTGTGTGTGTGTGTGTGTGTTTCAAAATAAGATTAAGGAGAAATACGAGAGGGGCTGGAGAGATGGCTTGTAGATTGAGAGCACTGGCTGTCCTTCCAGAAGACCCAGGTTTGGTTCCCAGCATCCACATAACAGCTCACAACTGTCTGTAACTCCAGGGCCAGAGGACCCGGTGCCTTCTTCTGACTGCTGTGAGCACCAGGCAAGCAAGTGATCTACAGACATGTATGCAAGCAAAATATGCACACACACAAAATACTTTCTTTTAAAAAGAAGAAATACAAAATTGACATAATATGAAATTGACAGTAGTGTGACCACAAATTGTCTTTTCGCTGCCCATTTAATGTTGAAACTTCGATCTGGCCAATGCTGTGATATAAATATGAAAATATATGTATATTTGTCTATACAAGTCAACAAAATTATATTTACATTCCATATCACATATTTTACATCAACAGGACAGCTACATTCCCTATTATATTCTGGGCGTCTCTCTCTTTGTAATAGAATTTAAAATTCCACTTTTATTCTTTATATGATCCTTATGATAACACAAAGGCAAACTCATGAAAATAAAGAAAAATCTATGGATCGTTAACTAAGCCTCCATGTGCATAACTAAGCCTAAACTTATCTACTAATGAAGTAATGCTGTGCAAGAGTTTAATTTCAATACTTCACAGCCTACCAAGAATTAGATATTTCCACTTTTACGGGAAAGAAGAAGAAGAAGAAGAAGAAGAAGAAGAAGAAGAAGAAGAAGAAGAAGAAGAAGAAGAAGAAGAAGAAGAAATACCCATCTTCAACATTCTGCTTGTTTCAATTATTCAGGGCAACCCAGGCTGATAATTACACAGTCCCCAGTTGCTGAGTAAAAGCGATGCTTAATTAGCCAGCAGGAAAGGTCGATTAAGATCCAGCAGGGCACCTCGTGAGGGTCTCTCGCACTCCTGCAGGGAATAGATTCTGGCTGTGCCCTTCCAAAGGCTGGAATTCCTCGAGTCTAAGAGGTTTCCACCGGTTTTGAAAGTAGAAGCTAAGAACGATCGGCTATGCAAATTAGATCCCGGCCCTAACCCTGCAGCTGTAGTTTTAGAGTGCTTAGCTCCAGGGTTTGGAATCACACTGTCACGTGGGTGGCGAAGGACAGAGGAACACTCACCCTGCCGAAGCTTGGTCAGTCGCCACCTTCCAAGAAAAATCGGTCAGGAAATGGATTGGAAAGGAAATTTTGATTTCTTCTTCCCCTAAGGAAGCGCATGTTCCCAGTATCTATTAGCTGCCCACATTCTAAGATGTGCGGATGAGATTAGAGCGCCTTGTTTTAAAAACTTAACGAGCACAATGTTCCTACCCAGTCTGAGACTAATACACGCCAGTGCGATCAAAGAATCAACCAACCAGGCCCGCTTTTCACTTTTCTATTGCGGAAAGGGATATGAAAGGAAAGTCAGCACCGAAAACAGGGAGTTCTCTTCTACTCCTAACACCTTCTCACTAGGTGACTGACCCAAGCCTGGGTCCCGATCTCACCATCATGTTTCTGCCGTTGTCAGACACAAAGGTGTTCTATAAAGACTAACATAAAACGCAAAGCCAAAATCAGCCCGATTATTTTAAGGCAATTACCAAAACGTGCTTATATTGGTAAACTTCAACATACTCACCTACTTCCAAATTGATTCCTAAATTTCTGCCAAGTCTGAAAACCTGTGGCAGGTGCACGTCACTGTTAACTTATACTGTGGTAAAGGAGATTTTTCCTGAAAAAGCATAATGAGGCTGGCTGATACAAACCTGGATTTGATCTGCTGGAAGCCCCGGAGAATGTGGTCTCTCTGGTCCTGAGCACTGGCACTGAGGTTCTCATTCCGCAAGCCCTCCGCCAGGAAGTCTTCAGCATCTAAAGGAAAAGAAAAAGTGATCAACAGAAGACGGTGAGAGGAGAGAAGAAAATCTGAACGATTAGACAATGAATGTGGTTTCTTGTGTAAACCTTTATGGCTACACAATATGAAACATGAACGGGCTAAAAGTGGCATATACTTAATAACAGCCAGGATGCTAAATTCCTATTAGGTGCAGCTCGCCGTGGTAAAGAATAACTAAGATTTCATGCATCTCTACAAGTGACAAGTTCTAACAATCCAAGACCTTGCTGCAAATCTAGAAAGCTGCTGCAGACATTAACCCCAAGAGATAACTGTTTTTGAAACCATTTTTTAAAGCAGTGCTTACATACTTGATGGTCGCTGACGGCAGAGCATGGATTGTCAATTTCATAAACATGTAAATATTACAAATAAGTCACAGAAGGTCACAGACCAATGAGAGTAGAGGAGAAGTCCCAGTAATTGCAGTTGAAATAAAAAATAGAGCTGAACGGCAAAATCAAGAACAAAAAGAGGGCAGGCATGCAGAGGAGAACCATTAATTAGCAGATACATCATCAATGGAAGTGACAATACAGCCAAGAGAAGGAGCCACATGGAAAAGAAAAATGCATCCAAGAGAGGGAGATTGCAATTAATGTGAATGTACATTATGAAATAGGAACATGATGGAAATGCACACTATGAAACAAATCTCATTATGGTGAAGGAAGAAATTTGAAGGTACACAAATTTTCGAAGACAAAATACATCGATAGCAATTACGATTGCCAGAAATATGAACTACATACTTTACTCTTCATAATATGTTTATCATCCCTAAAAAGCATATAAATAATATAGTTAAAACTCTCTGCCTCCAAAATAATCGTACCCACACTATGAAGCTGTATCACATATACCACTAAAATAATTCGATATACTTACACAGTTGGGTTATGTAAGTACATCTAAACATTTGTTTTACACTCGCACTACTCAATAATAGCAAACAGAAAAGTCCTATAACCATCACCAGGACTTCTGATGAGATACAAAGCCCCGGAGATGGAAGTTCTCATAAAGAATCACCACGAACATCGAAACCCTGAATCACATCGATTGTAGATGTCATTTAATGGGTTCCTCCAGGGGGCTTTGAATGCTAAAAGAACAAGAAAATGGGAAGTTGAATTAACAGGAAAAACAAACAAACAAACAAACCAACCAAAAAACAAGCGGCATCTGAGACTCCATTAATGCAATATGTCATATTAATAGAAGGGCAAAAATACACAGTCATCTCAAGAGCTACAGAAAAGTCATTTGACAGAATCCAGCAGTGCCTCACAATAAACACACTCAACATAACTAGGAAAAGAAGGAAACTTCTTCAGCCTGAGAAACAGCTTCTACATAAAACCAACTACTAGGGGCTGGAGGTATAATTCATTGGCATGGCCTGCTGAGCATGTGTGAGAACCAACACAACAAACAAAACGATTTACTTTTTTATTTTTATTTTTTGGTTTTTCGAGACAGGGTTTCTCTGTGTAGTTTTGGTGCCTGTCCTGGATCTTGTTCTGTAGAACGGGCTGGCCTCGAACTCACAGAGATCTGCCTGGTTCTGCCTCCCGAATGCTGGGATTAAAGGCGTGCGCCACCGTCACCCGGCTACAAAACAGTTTTCAAAGATCCCACAGCTAACTTTGTATTTAATTGTGAAAGACTGGATGCTTCCCTCCCTGTTCTAAAGATCACAAACAACAATGGGGCTGTCACCACTTACATTCAGTACTGTCTTAGAGATACTAGCCAGGGCAATTAGACAAGAAAATGAAGTTTAAACATCCAGATTGGGAAGAACAAAGTAAAACTGTCTAATTTGCATCTGATGGGATCTTCTACGCAGAAAACCCTAAGGTTCACTGAAAATCCATTAGAAGCAGCACATTTATAAGGTATAAAGCTAATGTGCAAGAATCAGCTGTATTTTGACACTGATTTGGGGGATGTTCATTTTTCTGTGCTTGGGATCAAATCCAGGGTCTTGCCTGTGCTGGGCAAGTATTCCATCCCTGAGCCACTAGCTTCAACTGTATCAGCAATAAACAATCCAAAAATAAAGTTAAAAAATATAAATTTTAAATAATTTAAGAATAAGCTTGCCAAAAGAAAAAGGAAGAGGAGGAGGAGGAGGAGGAGGAGGAGGAGGAGGAGGAGGAGAGAAGAAGAAGAAGAAGAAGAAGAAGAAGAAGAAGAAGAAGAAGAAGAAGAAGAAGAAGAAGTTGTTTTGTTTGCCAGGTTTGCAGGACTGAAGAGATAGTTCAGTAGGTAAAATGCTTGTCACACAGACACGAAGACCTGAGCTTGATCCCCAGAACCAATGTAAAAAAGCTGAGTGTGATGTCCTGCAGTTAATGTCCAGTGCTGGGGAGTGAAAACAAGAAGATCCCTGGAATTGCTGACCAGCCAGGCTAGCCAAATTGGTGAGCTCCAGGACACTGGGAGACTGTGGGGGTTGGGGTGGTGCCTAATTTTAAGAGACAAAGAAATATTTTAAAATATTTTTATTATTTTTAATCATGTGCAGGTGTGTATGTGCACATGTGTGCAAGTGGCCAGAGGTGTCAGATCTCCCAGGACCTGGAGGCACAGGTGGTTGTGAGCCACCCAATGCAGTTGCTGGGAACTAAGTCCTTTGCAAGAGCAGTATGTGTTCTTAAACACTGAGCCATATCTCCAACTCTGTAACAAGATACTTTACAAACTTGGTTTCAAGTACTTCTGATTTTTTTAAATTTGTGCTTACCCCTTTAAAAGGCTGGTTTCAAAAATGGGTACCGTGTAAGTAAAATAAATTGTCATGCACATAAACTGGAAAACCTCAATAAGACAGTTTACTGACAAAAAAAAAAAAAAAAAAAAAAAAAAAAAGAAGAGTAAATAAATTCCCAGGCCAGTGTATGGCTCAGTGGAAGAATGTGTGCTTAGCACATGTAAGACCCTGAGTCCGATCCTCAGAACAGGATAATACAAAGAAAAGAAAATCTAGGAACATTCTGGTGAAGCTGCCAAAAAGCCACAATAAAGAGAAAATTTTCAAAGCAGCCAGAGAAAATGACCCATCACCTACAGTAGAATGGCGATAAGAATGAGGCTTGGACTTTCATCCAAGCAGTGGAGGCAGGGAGACACTGGGATGATGCTCGAGAGTACTGAAAGGAAAAAATAAAAAATAACCAAATTCTATACCCGGTGATGTGGTGGTATTTTACTTGTACTGAAATGTGATTTTAATTGTATGTTAATAAATAAAGTTGCCTGGGGGTCAGAGCTATTAGAGCCATAGCAAGTGCGTGTCGGCGGTGGCACACGCCTTTAAGGACCTGGAGGGCGGCACATACAGGCAGTGACGAGGCAGTCACGTGTTTGAGTTTACAACCAATGAGAAGGCAGAACAGCTAGACTATATAAAGACATACACACAGGAAGTAGGTCCCTTTCGGAGAGCTCTCTTGACTGAAGAGGATCGCTGAAGCAGGAAGGGTGAGGCTCTTAGCTCTGACCTCTTGGCTTTCTTCTCTAAATTGGCTCTGTGTTTCTTATTTAATAAGACGGTTGGTTACATCTACATTTGGCGCCCAATGTGGGGCCAAAAAAAGGGGAAGTACTATGGGATGGTCTGTATGTCAAATGTGTTGCTGATTGGTCAATAAATAAATCACTGATTGGCCCGTGGCCAGGCAGGAAGTATAGGCAGGACAAGGAGGAGAATAGAGCTGGGAAGTGGAAGGCTGAGTCAGAGAGACACTGCCAGCCGCCACGATGACATGTGAAGATGCCGGTAAGCCACGAGCCACGTGGCAAGGTACAGATTAATGGAAATAGATTAATTTAAGCTGTAAGAACAGTTAGCAAGAAGCCTGCCACAGCCATACAGTTTGTAACCAATATAAGTCTCTGTGTTTACTTGGTCGGGTCTGAGCGGCTGTGGGACTGGCAGGTGAGAGAGATTTGTCTTGATTGTGGGCCAGGCAGGAAAACTCTAGCTACACGGTGACATCAAAAGATGAAGACCAGGTCTTGCTAGGAAAGCTGCACAAAAGGGACCCTGAAGGGAGTTCATCTCGCCCAAGACAAGTGACCCCAGAAACAGCCCGAGAGGAGGGCCAAAGTGCTAACAATACGGGCCTGTCTGAGACATCCTCATGCTTAATGTTCTCAAAAGACAATGGGCGGTTTCATGCACAGCTCGCCACACTCTACTGCACAGTTTATCACCTACATACAAGCAAAAATCTGTCCCAAAAACCTAGTGTCACAACAGCACACAGGGCAGGGAAAACAGTAGACGAAACCCTACTAATGATCCAATATTAACCCTGAATGGATCACCACCACCACCCTCAAAGCAGACAGAGATAACTAACAATCAGGATGTGTGGGAAAGCCCTAGGGAAACCTACTCTTTTGTAAGCCTCCTTTAAAATAGACACACACACACACACACACACACACACACACACACACATGCCTGGTGGGGAGAGTATATGGGGTTCTCCAACATGGGGGGATGCTGTACCTCCCAGAAGCTGCAGGTTGCCAAATAAAAAGCCCAGGGCCCCGTGTAGATTACCACATCAAGCTATTGGTGGGGGGGCAGGTTCCGAAGACCCTCAAAACAATGTAACCTGTTGCCTTTGCACTAGGTTGCCTATCAGAACTTGACAGTAAGGCCCTACTGCTGAACACATCATACACTTTATCACAGAGTTTGGAGAAATGAAGCTGGTACTGTCCTGGAAGTGTCCTACTTGCTGGCTAGTTTTCATAGTATGAGAAGTTTTACCAGCTGTGAAGGTTGAGAGCTAGTGATGATCAGCCTGGCAAGATAAGCCTGTGGTACAATAGTGAGTGGTATGAATGTTATAGGGTAATCAACCATTTTTTATTAATTGGATTTGAGTCTTGCTCCTTAGGAGAAACTCATGCCTGATACAAAAATCTAGCCAAAACCCTATGATGAGGGAGCTTCATAGGCCCTAGGGATGAATCTACTATGATTTTACTAAACGGACATATGCCTTCTAAATATATCTCTATATCCATAGATGAGTGCAACTCTCAGACCTCATCAGAGAAGCTTTTTGGTACAGACAACTGTTGTGGGATAATGCTTTTGTACACTGGTTTAATAAAACACTGATTGGCCAGTAGTCAGGCAGGAAGTATAGGTGGGATAAGCAGATAAGGAGAATTCTGGGAAGAAGAAGGCTGAGTCAGGAGATGCCAGCCCACTGTCCAGGGAGCAGCATGTAAGCACACAGGTAAAGCCACAGAACACATGGGGACATACAGATTAACAAAAATGGGCTGGGTTTAAGTGTAAGAGCTAGTCAGAAGTAAGCCTGAGCTAATGGCCGAGCAGTTTTAATTAATATAAGCCTCTGTGTGTTTACTTGGGTCTGAGCAGCTGCAGACCAGGTAGGACACAGAAAAACTCCAGCTATAGACAACAGCAGTTAATGCAGAGACTCACAACTGGCCAAAGTGAAGAGAACGGGTGTCTTTGGAGTGCTCAGAAATAAAGAAGACATTTGTATCACACTGCCCTCCCCTCGATGCTCAGGAAACATTGTGGGATAGAAGACCAAAGGGCGGAAGAGTCACAGGGTAAAACAGAGTCTTCTGAACATGCCGAGACCCTTGCCCCAGGAGCTCACAACAGTTGCACAAGACCAAGACAGTCAACACTCCAGCATGGACGGGGAGGGGCAGACCAGCACCCATCCCTAGTTGATGGCTTCTGGGGGAGGAAGAGTCAGTTAGGGGTGTGGTCCCCCTGGTAGACTAACCAGGATCCAGGGGATGGTCCCATACCCATGAGTGTATGGCTAGCACATTGGACTTGGTGAAGAGGACATGAAGTTGAATGGGGTGTAGCAGATCTGAGAGAGGTTGGAGTGGGAAGAAGATAGTGAATATGATCAAAAACATTGCATGAATCTATGAGATTCTCAAGGAATGAATACAAATATTAAAAACTGTAGACTCAATTATATGTTGTCTACAAGGAACACACTTTAATGTAAAAACCCAGAAAGGCTGAAAGAACGGAAACTAATAAATGACACAAACAGAAGGAATAAGGAAGACAGAAGTGATGCATTAATATTGGGCAAAGTAGTCTTCAAACGGGAAAACACCAGTGATAAAGAAGGCTATTTCAAAATGACAGAAGGGCCGCGTCACTGGGAGAGATAACAGTTACACAAGAGTATGAGCCCAGTAACTGAGCTTCGTAGAACAGCACAGCCCATGGCTCTCTCCCTCCCTTCAGTGCCCCGATGAACCTAGGAACTTGCGTGTTCTAGGCCGGTGCTCTCCTGCTGGCTCATATCCTTCGCTCTATTTAGTCTTGATAAAAATTTAAAATAGGGGCTGGAGAGATGGCTAGGTGGGTAAAGGGCTTAGTGTTCAAGCACGAGGAGCGGGCGTCAACTTTCGGCACAGCAAGTAAAACCTGGGCACAGCAATGCCGGTAACACAATACCTGTAACCCCAAAGCTGGGTGTGAGGGGCGGAGACAGGTGAATCCCAGGGGCTTGCTGGCCAGCCAGTCTAGCCAATTCATGAACTCCAAGTCCAGTGGAAAACCCTGCCTCAAAAACTAAGGTAGAGGATAAGAGAAAAAGATATGGGACATGACTTTTGTCCCCTCCCACACTCACACATTGATATATGTGGGTGAATACACACACACACACACACACACACACACACACACACACACACACACACACACAAACTGAAATGTCTGTAGAAACTTTATTCATAATTGCCGAAGATTGCAAGCAACCGAGATAATCCCTCAATTTGTATAAAGAAATGATGCCACAGCCGTACAATGGCATCTCATTTGGTGTTAAAAAGAAATGAACAGAATCCCGCAGGATGGCTCAGCGGGTTAAGGATCTGCCACTGAGCTTGACAATCTGTGTTCAATCCCCAGGACCCACACATGGCGGAAGGAGAGAACTGACTCTCACACATTGTCCTCTGACCTCCATATATGTGCCTCTTCCCACCACACACATACACGCGCGTACACACACACACACACACACACACACACACAAATAAATAAATAAATTTTAAGAGTTCTATGGATGGCAAGAGGTTCACAAGGGTGGGTGGGGAGGAAAAGGTGAAGCATGGGGGCTTTTCAGAGCACTGAAGCTATTAGTGCCTGACCCCATAAAACAGGATACACGGTTGTCAAAACCAACAGATTCCACAGCACAGAGACTGAGTCCTTAATGGCCATGTCTTAGTAGAGTTACTATTGCTGGGAGGCAGCGCCATGACCAGGAGCAACTCAGAGAGGAAAGGGGTTATTCAGCTTTCATGTCCACATCACCATTCATCATGGAAGGAAGTCAGGACAGGAACTCAAACAGGGCAGGAACCTGCAGGACAGGAGCTGATGCAGAGGCCATGGAAGAATGCTGCTTACTGGCTTGCTCCCCATAGCTTGCTCAGCCTGCTTTCTTACAGAACCTAGGACCACCAGCCCAGGGCGGCCCCATCTACAATGGGCTGTGCCCTCCCCCATCAATCACTAATTAAGAAAATGCCCTACAGCTGGATTTTTTTTTTTTTTTGAGACAGGGTTTCTCTGTATAGTTTTGGTGCCTGTCCTGGATCTCACTCTGTAGACCAGGCTGGCCTCGAACTCACAGAGATCCACCTGCCTCTGCCTCCCGAGTGCTGGAGGCTTGCACCACTGCCCGGCCCTACAGCTGGATCTTATAGAGGCATTTTCTCAATTGAGGTTCCCTCTATCAGATGGCCCTAGCCAGCACAGCCTACAAACATCAAACATCAATTAGGTTGGGAGAGCTTAAATGTAGACTGTC
Organism: Peromyscus californicus insignis; assembly: GCF_007827085.1. NCBI lineage: Eukaryota > Metazoa > Chordata > Mammalia > Rodentia > Cricetidae > Peromyscus > Peromyscus californicus. Next base: position 26,323,961 of record NW_026294551.1, read on the forward strand.
ATAAAATAACCCAAGCGTCCTACAGATGGATGGAATAACCTCATTGGAGGAAAGGAGGAAAGGAGTTGATGTAAGTAGCTTCAGAAATGAAGTGTCAGTAAAATGGCCATCTGCAGCCTACTGCCAACATCTTAGTTTCATTGTTCTCTCTCTCTCTCTCTCTCTCTCTCTCTCTCTCTCTCTCTCTCTCTCTCTCTCTCTCTGTGTGTGTGTGTGTGTGTGTGTGTGTGTGTGTGTGTGTGTGTGTACTGCACACTCACATGAATGCTAGAGAAAGAACTCAAGCCAGCCAGGGATACAGGGTAAGACCTTGTCTCAAAAAAAAAAACCAAAAAAACCCTGAATAACAACAAATTAATCTTGAATTATAACCCAGATTATAAAAAATATCCTTAAATCCATAAGTAATATATATATATGTAATTAAAGAAAGTAATAAATGAGAGATAGGGGGCAGAGCTCTAGTGTAGAATTCAAAGTCATCTGTGTAGACATTCTGCCTCTCAAGGAAACATACCTCCCAGTCCTTAGGTGTGGGCTGGACACATTCACTTTCTTCCAAAAGGCTGCAGAATGGCAAGGGGAAATAAAGCGACTCCACAGCGGAGAAACTTGACACCAGCCAGGTGTTCATGGTTCAAATCAACCATCATAAATCACACCGACAGTGTGGACCCTTGGTGGAATGTGATGAAAATAATACTTTTGTGATCTTCCTCCCGCAAGCCTGTAACGAAGTCTAATCATGAGAAGAACGAGACACATTCTAACAGGGGGTCATACTGCCATATACCTGACCAGCACTCCTCACAAGGTAACATTCATCAAAAACAAGGGGACTGTGGGAGATAGTCACAGCTGAGAGGCACCCAAGAAGACTTGACTGTATCCTGGATAGGATCCTGAGATGGGAAAAGGGCATTAGGTATAAAACTAGGAAAACCGAATGAACTATGGGTTTTAGGGGGTATGTGATGATGCCGGTTCATTAGTTATAACCAAAGCGCCTGTCATGATTAATCTTGGGTGTCAGCTTGACCACACCTGGAATCAAGGACTAAAACCCAAGCAGCTGGCCTGCCTGTGAGGGACTGTCCTGATCTCATCGTTTGAGGTGGAAAGACCCTCTCGAAATCAGGATCATTTGATCAGAAGACCCACCCTCATCTGGGCCACACCTGCCTGTGGCAGCCCACATAAGAGGACCTGGAAGAAGGAAGCTTTTGGGGTTTGCCTGAAAGTTCATCTATCCAGCAGCGAAGGAATTCCTTCACTGGTAGAACTTCTTCAGCATTTCAACCCACACCCAAGATCAGCTGAGATACCCAGCTTCATGGACTGAACAACTCCTGGATTCTTGGCCCTTCTGGTGGCAAAGTCCATGGTTGGACTAACCAGACCTTAGCGTGTAAACCATTCTAATAAAGTTCCTTTTCATAGAAATAGATCCATCCTGCCAGCTCTGTTCCTCCGGAGAACCCTGACTAGTTCAGTACCACACTGATGTAAACTATTCCAATCGGGAAGCTGGAGGAAGAGAAGGGTCACGAGAACTCTGCATCATCTGCTCGGTATTTATATAAACCTAAACTTTCTACAAAAATTCAATTAGTAAAAGCGGTAAACCATACAATCTGAATGTTTTATATCTGATTGGTTTAAAAAACCAAAACAGGACCGGTGAGACAAGTAAAAACACTAGCTGCTGCTAAGCCTGAAGAGCGGAGTTCAACTCCTAGGTCCCTCATGGTGGATGGAGAGAATCAACTCCGACAAGTTTTCTTCAGATACACACACAAACACACACATACACACACACACACAATAAATAAATAAATAAATAAAGTAATAAAGTAATAAAGTAATAAATAAATAAAGTAATAAATAAATAAAGTAATAAATAAATAAAGTAATAAAGTAATTAGAAGATTAAGTTAAAGTATTAGGTTCGGTGCATTCGTTTTCGAGTTATTGCCACCCGCTGGTTGGGCGCTGTGATCAGCGTGAGGACATCAGCAGAGGTCACCACCAGGTGGTGGAATGGCAGCTATTCTTACCATCCTCATATTATTAATATTTCTAGATGTGTGTATATTTCTCAGTTATGTGTTTCAGAATTATAAAAAATAATAAAAAAAATCAGCATGAACCCTGAGGTGCTCACGGTTTGGAGACGCTTTACAGTCCATTCCCTACCCTTCCTGGCTTTCACATCGTCCTTAACAGGGAAGATTCCAACGGGCAGGTGCAGGAGGTGGGCAGCAAAGATGATCCTGTGTTTGGATCTGGTAGCACAGGCCTGTGATCCCAGCTACTCAGGAAGCTGGGGCAGGAGGATGGAAAGTGAAGACCAGCCTTTGCAATTCAGTGATGGCCTGTCTCCAAATGAAACCACCAAAGGCACTGGGGATATTACTCAATGGTAGGGCACTTACCTACCGTGCCCAGGCCTGGGTTCAGTCCCAAGTAGTGCAATAATGGTGATGATGATGATGATGATGATGACAAAGAAATCTCATGTGATGTGGTAGGTTAAACTGTTCACTTTCTTCTTGTAGAACATACACGTATATACACTCATCATACACACACACACACACACACACACACACACACACACACACACACACACATTGTCATTGAATTTTCCTCCTAAATTCTTCCCGCACCCAGTTTTATTGATATAGAGTTGACAACTATCCTTACTAAATTCTTATAAGTAAAATATCTTCATACCCCATATGTTGAAACGCACCGGCGGGCTAGCACTGCGGCCCTGGTGAGACCGCTAAGGACCAGCTGCTTCTTTGCTTAGAATTTGTCCTGTTTTAGTTTTCCTTCGGGTTAATTACGTGAAAGCCTTTCCTCTCGATAGGAAGGAGCCAAGTGTTCGTTTCTTTACCTGCAGTTAACATCTTCTCAGAGGAGCCAAAAGACACAGAGGTGGCCTCTTCCATCCATCTCATTGTTGATTTAGAGTCCGCTCTACAGACACCCCCCCGCCCAAGTTTCTAGATGAACTATGTAGCCGCAAAAACCCCGAAGTCAGAAGGAGGAGCTACATGCGGGTTAAGCCATCCTGCAATGCCCCACCTCTCTCTAGTCACAATTCTGTTAGTAGTTTTTCCCATTAAGTAGACAACGGATTTGCTGACAAGAGCTGTTGGTGGGGAATATAGCTCAGGGGTAGAATGCTTGCCTGGTACGTGAGCAAGGTCCTGGATCTGATGTTTGGCATTCGAAAACAACAACAAACAGCAAAAAGAAAACAAGCCCTCTTCCTCTACAGACACCGTGTTCTGTCAGATCGGGATGCCTTGAGGTCCCTGTAATTGCAATATTCAGTGTCAAAATGGAGGATGAGACGCTTATGGGGTCTGCCCACGGTTGCCTTCAGCCAGGGAGTGAGCAGTACCACATGATGGTCAAGTCCTCAGGCGGAAAAGATGCCAGTCGCCTGCTGTAAATCAAACCACACCCAAATGCTCCTACTCTTCATCACGTAGTCAATGAGCATGGAGAAAACGAGCAGGATGGATCTAGCGAAGGATAGACACTCCGATGCACAGTTAGAATTATGACAGGAGCCACCAAAAAAGGAAGTGACGGCTGCAGGAGTGACATTCACAAATGTCTCTGGAGGTCCCGGATCACAGAGAAGGAGCTAAACAAGGTCAGGAGGGAAAACAGTGGTGGCAATGATCATCTGGAAGGCACGCTCACAAACGCACAGTATTTTTGTACTATAAGTAACACATGATAACTTTAAATCTCCTATTTAAAAGGTAAACACAGCTTTGGCAAAGATGCATGTTCCCATTAAAATGCATACCTGCCCTAAAAGGAGAAAGCCCTCAGGTTCCAGATGTCTGTGCAAGGAAGTCAGAACGGGGGTGGAGGGGGCGGGGGCGGGGGAACACTGCGACAAGGGACTAGAAAGCATCTACAACACTGGAGACACAATACGGTCCTGTCCCTGCAAATACCCACGATAGCTCTAAGGCTGCCGGCTTTGCGGGGCCAGGGCCTCCCGGTTCATGGCTGGTAAGAGTTTCTGATGTTTCCCCCAAATTCTCCGACCTTGTCCCTGTCCAAGGTTACTATTTTGTTTACTTGGAGAAGAATGACATCTTGAGGGTTACATTTTTTTTCTAATGACTGAAAGATAAATGTGGCTTCTTTCTGTTTTCTCAATAATGCTCCTGACACTCTAGGGGGAAAATACTTAAGCCAGAGCTGCTAACAGTTGCAAATGTTTTTTGTTGATATATGTTTCTAAAACTCAAAAGTTTGCTTCAATCAACCTTTTATTTGGAGGCAAGATGAATGAGGCAGCGCTGTTGAAAACAATTCCACCAACCAAATACCAATAAAAGTGTTCCTGGAGGGGATATTGTGCGAAGTATTTGAACTACTAAAGCAGAACTCACATTTCTGAGAAGAATAATGGATGCATTCCTGCCTGTAACTGGCACTGCACCCAAGAAAATATTTGAGGTGTTGTTTTGTTTGTTTGTTTTTGTCTGTGGGTAAAAGGATTAACATAGGTTAAAATGTTCATTTCAATTAATTAATTGAGTTAATCCCGTAGACTCACTGGCTAGTAGTCCAGGTTTCTTGAATTGTTCTAAGAAGTCCCCATATTATCTGCAAATACTGTTTAAACATAAATGGCTGTCCTAGGTGGGCTGGACCACAGAAATGGCCGGCTTCTCTAGCTGCATTGAGTTAATCCCTGTTTTGCTTCCACAACCCTTGGCTGATTTTGCCGTCATGCCCTGCCCTTCCCCAGGCTCTTCCGTTTATCACCACGTCCCCACATCTTTCCACACTTATTGCCCACACTTACTGTATTAGAAGGGCACACTGTGTGGACAGTTTTGTATACTGTATTCATCCATCCAGTTTTTAACTTGTCTGTGAGCATTTGCTTAGGTCACCTCTATAGTCTGAATGCCTGTGTCTCCCCCAAATCCACATGCTGAAACACAGTCACCAACATGGTAGTATTAAAAGGTGGGGCCTTTGGGAGGTGATTGACTGTCCTGATGGAGGTCAGAGACTTTATAAAAAAGAGGCCCAGGGTCATGACTTGTCCTTTTTACCATGAAAGAACACAGAAAGTGTCACCTCTGAAACACCAAGCAGACCCTCACCAGACATCAAATCCGACAATGTCTTGGTCTAAACTTCCTAGTCTGTAAAACCATGAAAAATAAATACGTGTTGCTTATAAATGGCTAGTAGCATTTTGTTAGAGCAGCACAAACGGCCTAAGACAATTATTAAATGTTGTTCCCCCTGCCTTCAAGGGGCTTAGAAGTTACACATTTTAGCACTTTATTGAGTCTGCTTTACCCTTATGACTTAAAGAGGAATGCAACCCTGTCCCTCAAGTCAACAATAGTAATGAGTTGGTGTCTTTTGGCTCTTTCTGTCGATGTGAAGATTTCTAACCGAGAAAATTATCACTGTTTTATTATATACGTTATAGTTCAAGAATTTGACAAGTGTGCATTTGTATAGCATTTCAAAATCACAGCTATAATAATATGTTTCCGGCCTCCCTTGTTGATTGGTTCCTTTTTGTATCCTGGGATTCTTTCTTGGACTCTTCATTTTGCCTTGGATATTGAAACTGTGCTGTCTAGTACGGTGGCCACTAACTACATGTGGCTATTTAGATTTACGTTAAAAAAAAAACAAGCTGGCAATTGGTGATATATTCCTTTAATCCCAGAACTCAGGGGGTAGAGACAGGAAGACGAGGGAGTCCAAGGCCAGCCTCAGCTACATAGTGGGGCCAGTCTGGTCTATATGCAGTCCTGTCTCAAAAGAAACACAAGGTAGACTTCTTTGGGCTGGGAATGTAGCTCAGTTGGTCGAGTGCTTGCCTAGCGTGCCTGAAGGACTGGGTTTGGTCCCAAGCACCGGATAAATGGGGTGTGGTAGCACGCATCTGTAATCCTAACACTCAGGAGGTGGAGGCAGGAGGATGAAAATATCAAGGTCTGACAGAAAGATTGTTTTTTCTTTCTGCCCAAGGTTGGGAGAAGTGCTATGAAACAATGTCTCCTCGTGGAGACACAGCAGAAGGACCACAAATTCACAACAGCTATGGTTGTCTGCACAAGTTCAAGCCAGTCAAAACTCCGCCCTGGGGGGAGGTGCTCCCAGGGCTCCACCCCTGGCTGAGGAGCGATTGGTTGTTGATGACTGCTAGGGGAGGGAGAGTCCATTTTCTTCACAGGTGTGACCCCTGGTAGGTTGACCACGACCACCCCCCCCACCCCACCCCACCCGCGTTTATACTGTCATGCTGGGGTGTGTGTGTGTGTGTGTGTGTGTGTGTGTGTGTGTGTGTGTGTGTGTGTGTGTCCTGATCCCTATTGGCCCCTGGTGTGCTCGTTATGGTTTTATATCCAATCTCCATGTATTCTCTCCTCACCACTCTCCGATCCGTAATGTTTCGCCTCATGTACGTGATCAATAACTTTGGGGATATCATTGAGCTTTTGAGTGAGGACATTTCTCAGCATCTGTTCTGGTTCAGGAGGACATTTCTCAGCACGTCCCCTCATGCTGCAGAGTATTTCTTTTTTAATTTTAGCATTTTCTCGTGAGTCCTGTATGTGATGTGCTGTATCCTGTGTCCACTTCGTCCACAATCCAGTCTTGACAGTCGATTTCTTCCTACCTGCTTGATCTTACATCTCAGTCTCCTCATCCATAAAGGAAGATATTCACAGTACCTGTCTCATGGAATGATATGAAGATTAAACAGTAGATATCTGAAAATTAGTTAAAACAATATGTAGAATGTATTAAGCATCATATATGTGCCTGGTAATTAAAACGAAGAAAAAAATAATATGGAACTTTCTCTCCCTCTTTCCTGTCATTTTAAAAATGTAACAAACAAAAGAGATGGGGGGAATAACTTTTCATTTTAAAAACGTAGAACTAATTAGAAAATACTATTTTTAACCAGGCATGGAGTACACGCCCTTCATCCCAGCACTTGGAACAAATCTCTCTATAGCAAGGTTAACAGAGCCCTCCCCCTCATACATGCTTAATCATATAAGAACAGATTAATACAGAATTTTTAAATGCCACCTCGAAGATTCTACAAAGCAAAATTTTAAGTGAAATATCGGAATGGAAAAACTGTGTGTTTGGGAATCTGTAGAGGTGTAGGACATTCGGTGGACTGCAGGCTAGATAACAGCAAAGACATGGGGCAAACTTCTCTCCTTCCTATAAAGTTTCTCATAGAAATCATTCAGAGGCTCTAAAGCAGAGGTTCTCAACCGGTGGGTCGAGACCCCTCTGGGGTTTCTGATGGGGGGAATCTCTTTCTGTATGCTGCGAAAATATGTTGCTCTGATTGGTTGATAAATAAAGTCATTTGACCTATGGCAAGGCAGCTTAGAGGCAGACAGAAAATCCAAACAGATAGACGGGAAGAGGAAGGCAGAGTCGGGACTCCCCAGCCAGACTCAGAGGAAGCAAGATGACAAGGTAGAACTGGGAAAAGGTACCAAGCCACATTGTTAAACAAAAATAAGAATTATGGGTTAATTTAAGTGAAAGAGCTAATCAGTAATAAGCCTGAGCTAATGGCCATGCTGTTATAATTAAAATAAGCCTCTGTGTGTTTACTTGGGGGACTCAAGTGGGAGAGATTTGTCCAGACTGCCGGCAGGCTGGGATACAGGAAAACTTCCAACTACAGGTGTCAAACAATCTTTTCTATAGATTCCCAAACTGCATGTCAGATATTTACATTGCAATCCACAACAGTAGCAAAATTACAATTATGGAGTGGCAAAGAAATGATTTTATGGTTAGGGGTCACCCCACCGTGAAGAATTGTATTAAAGGGTCACAGTATTAGGGAAGTTGAGACCCACTGATCTAAAGGATGGATGGGGACCTTGAAAGAGTCCTTATAAGTCTCCCCTCCTGCAGAAAAGCAAGGATGGACCAACAAGATAAGCAAAGTCGTGCTTGCAAATTTTCACAAGGCAAGGAAGCTGGGGGCAGGGTGTGGGTGTGGCCGGTTATTTGAACTTCATTCTGAGAACAGTGTAGACGTTAGAACTACCCAGACCTCTGAACTCTTGGTGAGAACTTCCTCCTGGGGAAACCCACAGCTCCCCTCCAATCCCAGGTCGGTTTCAAGGAGCAGGCTTCTCAGAGTCCCACTCCTTACAGGTCCCACGCGTCTACACACTCTCTGTCCTGGTTATCTAGGCTTACAACAGCTGGTGCCAACCAGGATCCTTCTGAGGTTTTGACAATATCTAGGGACTTTTGATTGTCACCACTGGCGAGATTGCTTCTGGCACCCAGTGAGTGGAAGTGAGGATGCTGCTGAACTTCTAGAACACAGAGGACAGCCCCAACCGCGAAGACTTTTCCAGCTCAAACTGTCAGTAGTTTCGAGGTTGAGAAATCCTGGTTTAGACTTATCTTCTTCCTCAGTTTCCACAAAACACTATTCACGTGACAGGCCTGTGAATGCAGAAGACATCACTGGCTGGAGATGCTGGCAGTGCAGGGAACGTGAGGGAACATGAGGGGAATTTGCATAGCAGTCATTCAAAGGATTTCCTCATTCCTAAGCACCTTGCACCTCTGTTAGCGGAGCATGTACCCTCTAGCCCTCCGTCTGATTTAGTTCCAAGACTTTTGCTTTCTTCACATTTTCTGCCTTTCTCCTATGCAGGACAAAATCAAAAGACATTTTGTTCCTGGCTAGTAGTTGCAGCCTAACTATCTGTTTGGTTGTTTCAGCCTTCAGAACATAACAAAAGTGTTTTTCCAGCGGGGATGGGGGTATGTGGGGGTAGAGGCTCACGTTGTTAATTTCAGCACTCAGGAAGCAGGGACCGGTGGACCTCTTTGAGTTCAAGGACAGCCTGGTCCACAGAGTGAGACGTTGTCTCTAATAATACTAGTGATTATGGTAATGATAATAATAGCAATAATGATGATGTTATTACCTCAACAGTGACAGTTCATTTCCTAAGAGAGAGTCTAGAACTAGCTATTAAGATGATATTTTTAACTAATTTCATTAAGCATAGTACGCAAGCAGTTTTTAATCATTTTAAATATAGGAAAAGATATGTTTTAATCTTACCGTCACCTGAGGATCTTAACATGTTGATGTAGCCATCAAAGATCTAATTTTTTTCATGCTATAAGCCATTACACCCTATAGAAATCTTATAATTTCTGCAACATTTGTTCATATTTATTTCCCTTGTATTTCCAAATTCGTTGCTTGATTTTCTGGTCTGTCAATGCTGCATTATAGGCTAGGTGAATATAGCCGCTGGCTATAAACAGTCCCACTGTTTAATCTTACATTTGGCTTGCATAGGAGACATGGGACAGACCTAGCTCGGGAACAGAACAGTCTTAGCATTCAAACAGCAAGTCTTTTCTGAAGATCAATGACTCTGACAGGATAATTTATGAAATGTGTAAATTCTCATCTCGAGGAGCTGAGGAGATGGCTCAGTGGGTAAGAGTGCTTGCTGCACAGGCGTAGGGTTATGAGTTCAAATCCTAGCACTGAGTTAAAAACAAAACAAAACAAAACAAAACAGCCTGCTGTGGCCATGCATGTATATTTGTAACATCAGCACTAGAACCGGGGAGTGAGAACAAGAAGACCACTGGGGCTTCCTGTCCTCTAGCCTAGCTCCAAGTACAGTGAGAGACTCTGCCTCAAAGGAATAGAGTGGAGAGAGACAGCAGAGTACTCAACATCTTCCTCTACTCTCTGCAGACACACCTGCATGTATACGTGGTGCATACAACACACACACACACACACACACACACACACACACACACACACACACACACACACAACACACACACTTCTCATCTTGGATGTTTTCATAACATTGTTGACATTCTAATATTAGTATGTTATGGAAAAATAACGTGTTAAATCACATAATAGGAGTTTTACTAAGACATATTCAGTAGTAGATATTTGTATTTATACTTAAACTGTGTAATAGTTTGAATCAATTAAGATATTATGTATTATAACTCAAGTGTTTGAACATGATGTGGGATACCTAAATAACCGTGGAAAACATCTGACTCCAGCTGGAAAGATAGTTCAGTAGTAAAGAATTCAAACTGTCCCTGCTCTTGCAAAGGATCCATGTTCACATCTCAGCACCCAGGTCGGGTGGCTCACAGCTGCCTATAACTCCAGTTATAACTCTTCTGGCCTCTGTGAGTACCTGCACATGCCCCTTACAGATACACACACACACACACACACACACACACACACACACACACACACACACACAGAAACTGTCTTTAAAAATATATGTAACTCGAGTTCGAGGCCAGCCTGGTCTCCAAAGTGAGTTCCAGGAAAGGCGCAAAGCTACACAGAGAAATCCTGTCTCGAAAAACAAAACAAAACAAATATATGTAACTCTATTGATTATTTTTTTTTTGGTCCTGGTGATTTTATTTGCCAGACACTTGTTCTACCACTGAGCTATATCCCCAGGTCCCTAACTGGACATTTTACCCTGTTTAGAAAGGTTTCCTCTTGTTTCTGCTGTGCTTTGTGTTAAATGCTAGCTGCTCCTGAGGTTCCAGGTGATTCTTCTATCTCTGCCTGCTGTCTTGTGGTAGGAGTGCTGGGATTGCAGATGTGAGCCTCTGCATCTGGCTTTTTTTTTTTTTAAGAATTATTTATTATGTATACAGTGTTCTGCCTGCATGCCAGAAGAGGGCACCATATCTCATTATAGATGGTTGTGAGCCACCATGTGGTTGCTGGGAATTGAATTCAGGACCTCTGGAAGAGCAGTCAGTGCTCTTAACCTCTGAGCCATCTCTCCAGCCCCATCGGACCCCCACCCCTTTTTTTTAATGTGAGTTCCTAGAATCAAACCCAGTTGATCACTAGGCTTGCAGAGCAACTGATCCATCTTCCCAGTCTCCTAACTGAACTTTAATAAACTTACTAAGAATTATACTTCTATTAAAATATTTTTTCCTTTCTGATAACTAATAGATTTTCTGCACCCCCCAATAATAGGTTTTTCTGTCAATGCAATAAGCCAGAGCAAACCGAATCAAAAAAGTATAACAATAGGTTTATTTGAGCAAAGCAACTCCCAGGCTGGTTCTCTAGTCTCAGAGATCAAGGCCAGAGAAGACACACCCACAAACTAAAGCAGGGAGACTTTATAGGTTACAGGTAAGGGGTGATGATGTGTCTGCCACAAGCTGGGTTTGTGCTCAAGGATGGTCAAAAGGTGAGCACTGTAGGTGGGGAGTTGGGTGGCTGGCAACTTCAGGGGAAGAAGCTGCAGTGACCACCATGGATGTAGAGCCAGGCTTTTGGATGCCTTTCCTTTGTTCAGAGAGAGAGACAGAAATGGGGCTTTCCAGATCATGCAGGGGCGAGCTGGAGGTTCCAACCAAACAATAACTTTTGTGTGTGCCTCTTTATTCACCATTATAAGTTCATCTTTCCTCCCTCCTCCTTCCATCCCTCCCACCATTCTCTCATTGTATTTTTCTTCCTTTCTTACCAGTAGTTTATTGATTTATAATTTATATACATGAAATACACTAATTTTTTTTGGCACTGCTGGAGTCAAACCAAGGGGCTCCCACTAATTGCCAGGACTTGTCTAGGCGCTAGTGCAACACCAAACTACACCATCTGCTCAATTAGTGCACTAATCTTGACTTTAACATACATACACCTATGCGGCTAACACGAAGCGCAACACAGAAAAGCTTCCATCCTTCTAGAATCTTCCTTATCAGTGGCCCGCCTCAAAGCTAACCTTCATTCTGACTTCTGTCATTACAGAGTCTACCATTTCAAACGCTCTTGTGTGTCTGCACTCAATGGATTGGTTTTGAGATTTATTTAGCTTGTGTTTAGATTTGTCACTTTTGCTCTGTGGTATTCCCTTGTTTGAACAAGTTGATCAGCATCTGCTCTTCCCCGCTAACTAATGAGCCGTTTTCAGCTTTGGAGGTTGTGACTGAATGAGAATGGCCCCGATAGGGTCATCTATTCAAACGCTTAGTCACCAGGTAGTGGCACTATTTGAAAGTATTGAAAGGATTAGAAGGTGTGGACCTGTTGGAGGAAGTGTGTCACGGGGGCTGGGCTTTTGGGTTTTAAAAGCTCATGTCAGGCCCAGGGTCTCTCTCTACCTACAGATCAGGGTGTAGCTCTGAGCTACTGCTCCAGCTTCTGCCTGCACGCTGCCATGCTTCCCACCATGATGACAGTGGACTAAACCTCCGAAACTGTAAGCGAGCCCCAATTAAATGCTTTCCTTTATGAGAGTTGTCATGGTCATGGTGTCTCTTCACAGCAATAGAACAGTTACAAAGACAGGACAATTGCGCTATGAATACTCATTTCTCTTAGGTAAATTTCTAGGAGTGGAATTATAAGGTATTGGGTAGGAATGTGTTCAATTCCAAATAATTTCCCCAAGTGGCCGTACCTAAACAGCGCATAAGGGCAAAGGGCACCATCTGCCCCATGCCTTCACTAACGCCGCTATCACAACCACTATACAAAGAGCTCAGAGACATACTCCATTCTACGCTATTGACGAGACCTTCAGGAGCATTTGGCTTTTCCGGTTTTATTTGTTTGTTATCGTGTGTGGGGAGGTGGACATGCCATGGCGTACATGTGAGGCTCAGAGGAAGACTTTCAGGAGTCAGGTCTTTCCTTCCGCCATCGGTTCTGGGGATGGAACTCAGGTCATCAGGCTTGGGCAGCAAGAGCTTTTACCCGCTGAGCCACCCCGCCAGCCCAGTCTTTAACATTTTAACAGAGTTAGCAACCTTCCCACAGGAATCACACCATCAGTCTAGTCTCCCTACCTACCGATCAGTGTGAGTGTGCACATGGTGTATGTATTTAAGATGCCGTACCATAGCTCACATCTTGCTTTCCTGTTGATGGAGGCCTGTGTTATTTCTATTTTATTTTTCTATTTTCACAGTGCTGCAGAGACTATCCCCGTCTACCCATTGTCCTGAACATATGCAAATATTTCCATGGCTAGATTATTAGACCCCCCCAAAGGAAAAGCGTTAACGCCAGATGTCAAGGTTGGCCACCAGTTAAATAAAGCTTAACCTAAAGTCCTTGTTGCTATGTCTTAGTTCCAGGCTTGTATTGTCTCTGTGTTGTAAGTATGTAGGCATTTCCATTGTTTCATCTACAATAAACAGAAGGAGAATTAAAAGCATAAACACCACATGGCTTTAGGGTCATTGCGCAGAAAGAATCACCAGGTTTGACTCCCACCAACGCAGTGTGCTCTGTTATATAGTGGCGATTTCCTGAAAGTGAAAACAATGATGGTAGGTGTGATCTTAGCCTTACTGTCAAGTTTTACTGCTTAACAAAAGGTCAAAATGTGTTTAGGAATGACTGTTAAGGGGCTGGAGAAATGGCTCAGTGGGTAAGAGCACTTGTTACTCTTTCAAAGGACTCAGGTTCATTTCCCAGCACACCCTTCACAGTCATTTGTATGTAACTCTATTTTCAGAGGATTCAATACCACCTTCTGACCTCCACGGACACCAAGCAGGCCCGTGGTACACAAACATATATGCAGAAAAACACTTAAACATAAAATTAAATGAAGAAGCTTCATACAATTTTAAAAAATGATCATCAGGAGACAGAGGCAGATGGATCTCTGTAACTTGGCCAGCCTGATCTACATAGTAAGTTCCCAGCCATCCAAGACTTTGCAGTGAGACCCTGCCTCAAAAAAGGAGAAAGATAATTAGTTGTCAAATCAAAAATTTAATATTAAGTTTTTAAAATGAGTTCTTAACAAAAAGTGAATGGTGATGGCACACGCCTTTGATCCCAGCACTCAGGAGGCAGAGGCAGATGGATCTCTGAGTTCAGGGCCAGCCTGGTCTACAGAACGAGTTCCAGGACAGCCAGGGCTACACGGAGAAAGTCATTTTTTTCAACTATGGAACTTTCATTTAATTGGTCCATAAATAGACAAGAAAATATTTCCATGAAGACTGCCAGTAAAGGGTGGGGAAACGCATCACTAATCTAAGATTTTACTGGGGTCTTTAAAGGTGACTGTAGAACTCCTACTGGGCTGCTAACTCCCACACACCTGTAACAAGGAGTTAGGAATTCCTGCTTGGTTTCTATCAAAGGCCATCCTGAGATTTGCAGAAGCTGGACCACTCCTTCTAAGGACCAGTAACGTGTGACTTAAAGGGATAGTTATGAGATTTACTTAAATGTACAGACTACCAGTAGCCTGGAATCCAGTGTTTCCACTGTGTCCTACCGGGGATTGCTGTGTTTTGGGTGGTGTGGTGCGCCAGGCATGACAAGTTGGGAAGGATACATGGGTGCTCACTCAGGACACACTTAAGTCACTAACGTGTGTCCAGCACCATCAGCCAGGTGGCCTGGGATGGACTCCTGGAAAGCCCTTCTTCCCCTAGTTTTCCTCCCTCTTCTCCACAATCCAAACCTTCCCTACCCACTCCCTTCTCATAGGCTCTCCTCCTGGAGGGGTGCCATCCACCTCTAAGGCCTCAGTGGCTTCTCGGTGTTACAAGTAACAAAACTACGGCATAAACTAAGTGTGTTCACTTAAGTCAGAAAAAAAAAGTTAACTATCCCTGAAAATTTAAGAGGAAATGAGGCTGAACTAGCATCTTGTTCCTAGAATTATTTTTAAATCAATGAACAGATTATTGAGCCAGGTGTGGTTGCACACACATTTAATCCCAGCACTTGGGAGGCAGAGACAAAGGCAGGTAGATCTCTGTGAGCTGGGGGCCAGACTGGTCTACATAGTGAGTTCAAGGCCAGCCAGGGATACACAGTGAGACACTGTCTCAATAAAATAAAATAGACTGTTTCCTAATGTTCACTTAGGTATTTTCTTCTAGAAACAATGTTATCTCTCCAAAGAAAGAAATCCATGGAATAAATGGAAATTTAACAATAGTTGGCCACAGGGGATTGTATACTTTATGATTTCAGAATTTCAATAGTGAAAAATAACATTAAACAGAACTACACTCACATCTGAGCACCCAGGATACAGGTGAGTCTTAACTCACTTGTTTTTGAGACCACCAGTACCAAAAGTTAACCTCAAAAAAAAGAAAGGCCAAGCAACCAAACACACATTACAAAGCCCACACCTGAGAGAGAGCCTGGACACTTGTTTACCAAGAAAACCACTTCGGGCTGTTGAGAGGGCTTAGAGGGCAAAGGTGCTTGCTGCCAAGGCTTATGACCTCACTTCTGTCACTTGGAACCCACAGGAAAAAAACTCTCACCCCAGCACATACAACGTCCATCTGTCCATCTGTCTGTCTTTCTGCCTGCCTCCCCTCTCTCTTTCTCTCTCTCTCTCTCACACACAGTACTGGGAATCGAACCAAGGTCTTTGAATTGCCAGCTAAGCACTATACCAGTGAACTACATCTCCAGACCAAAGATGCCCTTCATACCTACTTTTACACAGAGCTCCAAAATACTTGATTCGCTAATGTTCCAGAAGCACTGAAGACAGAGATCTAGCCAACTGGATAGTGACAGGCCTCAGCATCACTAAGTGGGTAATAAAAGGCATGAACAAAGAACACAAAGCAGCTGGAGTGTGCTCAGAGACAGATCCTGTACTAGCCCACTGAGGCTTGGGTCAGTCCCCAGCTCCATATAAATGAACAAACCAGACGTGGACCTTCCAGAGGCAACCCAGGAATAACCATGGCAGAAACAGCTTTGAACAACAGACATTCACTATCATAAGGCTGAGTTTAAAAGTATTTCAAAGAGATTCACTTGAAGAAATGGGGGAAGTTCCTAGTTCATGTTTTAAAAGAATTCATCAAAAATGTTTGCAAGTTAGACTATTTGAAGGAACCTTCGCTATCCAGAGCAACATACCACTTCAAGTTCCTGGTAGTCAGAGCTTTGCTATACTGAAAGGGATTTTCCACTTTCATTGGTGTCTACCAATCCAGATCTGGAGAACTATCTGAAAGGTAATAACTAATGACTATTGAAGTTTAAAAAGTAAGTAACCATTGGGATACGAGGGTCGGTGCCAGGGAGCACTCACTGCAGCATACAGTGATGTTTCGGGTCAGTCCATGTTCCAAGACACATCATGGAGGCACCGCATAGGCAATTTGGTCTATCAGGTATCAGGGTGAGGTCAGCAAGTTGCCTTATAAACCCAGGGAATATCTGTTGCACCTCCTTCTCACTTAGAATGAGAGACAGAGACAGAAACAGAGACACACACAACGGAGGGGGGCGTGGCTAGAAAGACCAGGAAGAGGATACTATGTTTGTATCTGTGCGACAAAGATTAGCAGACTGCCAGCATTCCATTGTTTGTTTTCAGCACGGTTATCGAAAAACAAAAGCAGAGAGATAACTTCTACATCTGAAGTCTGACTACTTGAGAACAGACCTGAATATTTCCTCCTCTTTCAATAACGCGGAAGATGCCCTGTTTCCTTATCTGTGCCTGCTTTAGTCACTGATATGGGACCAGCTTCTGTCCCTGCAGCTCGACAGGGCCGATTGGAAGACGCTGTTGCCTGGGTTACTAAAAACTTCTCCGCCCTTTGTCATTTGCCAAAAAACCAACAGAGAAGTTGTTTTTGTTTGTTTGTTTGTTTTTCACTTTCCACTCACCTTCCCATAACTAAGCAGGAAAAAACCAACCACACCTGTAGTTAATGGCCCCTTAAACCCCTCACCTCTTGGGGCTTCTGTTTGCCTGGTTTTTTTTTTTCTTCTCTTATCTTTTCTTCTTCTTCTTTTTTTAACCTGACTACTATTTCCTGATTACAAAAGTAATAAATAACTTTGTCACAATTCAATCAACATGAAGGTATATGTAATAAAAATCATCAACCTCCGCCACACTTGCTATCCCTAAAAGGCAACTTAAGAGTTTGGGATACCCCCATTTGCACTTTCTCTGAAGCTTACACAAACATATCTGATGTACGCAACATTTTTTGGCTTTTTGTTTTCAAGTAAAAATAGGCCATTATACGTACTAATGTGTATTTCACTCTTTTAGTCTTAAAAATGTGAAATGGACACTTTGCAAACTAAGATAGACAGGTGACAGACAGACACACAGACAGATCTCCTGCATTTTTTGTAATGGGTGCAAACTAAGATGGATGCCCCATGGTTCATTCAACCGTCACCTGCTTTCCCCACCTCATTGGCATCTGGGGTAAACTTTTGTATACATATTTCATGTTTTTAATTTCTCTAACAGATTCCTAGAAGTGGGATTTCCATATCAAATAAGACATCTTCAAATGTTTAAAATCTTATACTTAAAATTAATTTTAGACCCTCATTATGCAAAATTTTTGGTATAAACAATCCACAGTGCTTTGCATATTTTATTTTTTAAGGCACACACATTATATCAAAAGATGCCCCTGTCATTTTATGCTCCTGTTGTTATAAATAAATAAATGTTTAAGTTATGGCCATGATGGCCGGCATTAAATCACTGTGCAAATGCTTATGACTTGGTTTATGAAAGCAGTAATTCACTGTGGGAACTCCACCCCCGTGCTGTGTGGTGGCAGCAGACTCAGCTTTCATATCCTGTGACTCCCTCCCACTGAGCGACTCTACAGAGATCAGGACCTACATATTTTCTAATTGTTAACGGTTAACCTTAAAAGGTGGGTGGTGGGGGGAGAAGAAACCAGACACAGACAGAAAATTGATGACCATTTTGGATTTCTAATATCCACAAATTGTTTGTAACACAACAAATCATTTGCTGGTCTGCACTAGAGACTGTGATCCATTAAAAAAATTAATAAAATAAAAACCTATAACCCATATGTTGCTATTATCACACAAACCTTTCAAAAACATACTCTTCCACCATTTTTCATTAGAATCATCGGTCGTATCCCGCTCTACATTTTCCCCCACTTCAGATTCAAGATGATAATTACAAGCTTAAAAAAATACAAAGTAAAATGGCTTTAAAGAAGTAACCAGTGAAGCTCCTCAAAATGCAACCTCGGACTCCTCTATATATTCCAAAGACCCGAGCACTATCAGGGATTGTTAAGACAGCAAGTTTGATACTGAAGTATGTGACATGCAATTAATCTCCATTCATACCCTGCTCTGCTTGTCAGCAAACAAAGGTCCTGCTTTAGAAGGAGATCTGAAGACTTCAATTAAAAATGGTCAGCTAACAAGAAAATAATCTGAGCTAAAGGAAGGTGGCAGGTGCAAAAATGAGTTGTTTACCAAAGTGTCAGTTTTGAACAATAAAGAACTGTGCATCAAAAATGTCAAAGGAGTGGATTGCATCGCAAAGCCTCTGAAAATAAGAGGGTTTTTCTACCAAGGCTGTGCACAAAACCGAAGCATCATTTAACAAGCTTGTAAAATGGGTTTCTTCTCATAAAATGACGGACATCAATAAAAAGAAACACCCTGTCTTTAAATCCAAGGGTAGAATTAAACTCGTGGCCACAGTTCCTTCTCTAAAAACCAAAGACAATTACAGCATTCCTTTATGTATCTAATATTGAACCAACCTCTCTAGATGCCCAGGTGATTTCTTCTATCCTCCAATCACTTTTTATTAGTATAGTTCAGATTTCACTTGGTTCACAAGCTAAGCAGATTTTAGATGGTTTAGAGGATGTAGCTCAGTAGTAGAGCATTTGACGAGCATGCAAAAGGTCCTATGTTCAACCCCTAGCATGGCTCAGTGGATAAAGGTGCTTGCCGCCAAGCCTGAAGGCCTGAGTTCGAGCCCCAACACCCAGAGGGTGGAAGGATCGAGCCAACTCCCAACAGTTGCCATTGGAACTCCACAAACGTGCTGTGGCACATGCACACCCATACATCTACACTCAAAAAAATAAATAGCTTTTTCTTTAAAAAAAAAATAGATTTTTGAAACATCGCCTCAAAAGAAATGCCCACTGACAGCTCTAACAGAGAAGCAATCCAGAATAGAAACAGTGCTACAAACAGAAACCAAAAGCACTCGCCAAATCCTTGATTAGGACGCGTTTATACCAAGATAACAAGGTAATGGAGATAGAAAACCAATTAAATTGAGAGAAACTGAAAAGAACGCAGCTTGCCAAAATCATGACCTGCCCAAAGCAGGCCATCTGTTAACTATGTGTCAAATATGTTGCCTGGATGCCAAAAGGCTTAATTCTGAGCGGTTTCCTCTTGAGACCCTTAAGCAACTGCAGATTCCAGGCCTCTGTCCTCCCAAGAAGGTCAGTCACAGGAAAGCAAGTGAAACTGATTTTCACCGCAGGAGCCAAGCACAAGATATTGCCCATCAGGGAAGTCTCTCTAGAGTGCCAGGAGGGCATGTTGAGTGTCAGAGAGTGTGACCTTAACTCTAAAGGACCGTTTAGACACCATAGTTTGAAGGTGAAGCCATCACAATGGGACACTTCTAGAAAGGGAAGGGATGTCATACTCTGAGGCTTCCCTTGGGTCAGATGACAGTCCTCGAAGTCGGCAGGCTGGTAAAGGAGGCCTTGGGTTTCTACACCTGTAAGAAGTCTCCTAACCACCAGGTTTGGCCCAAAGACCCATAAATTTCCACAGAGCCCCATTGTGTGTCTAGGAGATCTCTCCCCAGAAAGGCGTGGGTCTTCTGTGAGGTGAGGAGTCAGGACCGGGGAGGATGAAGGGTAATCGTTATACTGCAGGCCTCAGGGATTCCTTGGGAAACAGGTTCAAGACCAGGCAAGCAGTCAGGGGATGCCATGAACCTTGCTCACAAGACCTTAGAAACCTAGGAGTGATGCCCAGTGATGCAGATGCCTAGAAGGAACAGAAAGTGTGTAACTCCAGGGAGTGGTAGGCACCCTGAGGTGGGAGGATGGGAGACTGACTGGCTTTGGGGACAAGGGTGGGATTGAGGACTCTGGAAGCCTGGAGCTTGTATTAGGTGAGTGACAGGGCTGAAGGGCCAGTGCCCTGGTATCTCCTTTCTCGCCTTCAGCCCAGCCCTGAAGGGACTTCCCGGAGGGGTCAGGACGGAGGTCTGGCACTGTGCCAGGAGTTACCTTCCAGGAGCCAACGGATCTCCTCGGGGAGGGCGACAGCCTGCATTTGGCCCGGCGGGAGGGCGGCCGCAGCAGAAGGCGGGACAAGGGACGCGAGGCCTGCTCCGACGGCGGCGGGCAGAGGGAGTCGATCTGCACCCGGGGTACCTGTACCTCGGCTGTCGCCTCGGGGCCCAGCAGCAGGGCGGGTCCGCCGGCCGGCCGCGCGCTCAGGAAGCGGCGCGCGCAGCGGGCTGCGGGCGCGGGGACCCTGGGCGCAGGTGCACGCCAGGGCTCGCGCCCTGACAGAGGTAGCACGCAAGGTCAAAGGCGTGGCCCTTTGCTCCCCGCACCAAAAGATTTCCTAGACTCCAAAGAACCAGCGGTCTTGCTAAGGACTAGGCAATTTGACCTTGGGGCGGCAGGTTTAAAGGCCACAGTGGTTCCTGAACTGGGGTGCAGAGGCAGAGTCCAAAAAAGAACTTAGCCCCGCCAAAGATCTAGTGCCTCGATTGCTGATCCAGCTCGCTGTCCAGGGGAAACCGTGCTGGTTACTCAGAAACCCGGTGATAAGGCAGATCCCCAACATTTGGCAGAATCAGCATCAGAGGGCAATACACACAGAGAGACAAAGTGCCATCCCCCACCCCCACCACCCCCATCCCCGCAGGTGAGAGTCTGTGAGAAGAGAGATGGGAAACAATTCTTTCTCTCAGAGCAGAAGAAAAAAGTGATCGACGAGATCGCAGGGCTGTGCCCGCTCCCTCTCAAAGTACAGTCAGTCAGTGCCCAAGTCTGGGTTGCAGGTAGGTACTGAAGATGTTACTACACCGTGAAACTTGGGCAAAGGTTCATGGGAATATTTGTTATTTTCTGTGTTATTTCTTACAACTGTCTGTGAGTGCAAAATTACTCCAACATTGATTGGTTGGGTTGTTTGTTTGTTTGTTTGTTTGTTTGTTTTTCACAATGGGCCATGAAGAAAACAGAGTGGCATGGATGTTATAAGAAACAGCATAAATGCGAAGAAAAAGATGGAAGTGCCTGTGCGAGCGACACTTTGTTGTCATTTGACACGGGCTCCAAATGCCAGAGCCCGACTTTGAAAGGGGGGGAGGACTTTGTAGGTGAAAAATGATCTAACATGTGACCTCTGCATCTTTCTTCACCTCTACCATGTCCAGAGGGAGAGGGAGAGGGAGGGGGGGGGGAGGGGAGAGGAGAGGGAGAGGGAGAGTTAGTTCTGTTCTCAGACTATGTAGGAAGGGGTTAGGAGTGGTGACGGAAGACTTAAGGGAGAGAGATAAAATGGTTTGCGTATCAGCCTGGGGGTGAGGGTGATGCTGATTTCAATGTATGAGAAGAAGCCAGAGCAGAAAAAAGAAACTGGGCACAAGGCAAAAGCACATGGCCTCCTAGACCAGGCGCCCGTACACACCCTGTGAAGAGGCAGTCTCAAGGTTAGGGACTTCACTTTTAAGGCATTTGGTGGGGGTTTTTTGTTTTGCTTTATCATATCCTGACACCCGAAAAAGGAACGGTACCCTGGTTTTCAGGGGCCTCATGACCCACCTATGAGCTGCAACAAGTTGAAGTGAAGAGAACAGAGGCTGGTCAAGGTCGTCCGGGAACCTGACTCCTTGGTGCTGCCCTTTACCTGGTGAGACTATAGCAGTGGGGGCCGCCTCTTCCAGGCTCCAGACCGAGTGACGCATGCCTCTGGGGCATTTTTCCCCTCCCTTGCTGTCCCCCCCCACCCCCGATAAAAACTGAAGCTGCTCTTAGGATTATTTGCGGGTATGTGCGTGTTGTATAAAGTGGAGGCTGTGTGGGCATCCCTCTGAACTACTCTCAGACTCCTTGTAAACATAAAACTGGTTTTCAACAGGGGAGGGTTGGTCTTCCCTCTGTGCTGCCCAGACTTCCTCAGTTTCTCTTTCAACAATGGAAAAAGGACAGCCCTTCCCTCTCTTTTTAGTAAAAAGGCAGAGTATTTCTGGGATCTGAAGAGAACCCAGAGTGCCCCCCCCCCTTATTCAAGGGACATTGGTCAGCAGAGTCGCGGAGGGCCAGGAGCTCATGAGTTGTCTGACAAAGGGCAGAACCCCAGGCCATGCCGCCTGTCATAGCTCACTCCCACCTAGGGAGAAGCAAAAATTCACAGGGTAGGTGCTCTGCGTGCATTCTTCCCCCTGTGGATCTCTGGGTTTTTAGAGAGACGGAGATGGGGGGCGGGGTGGAAGTCAGGTGTGTGTGGTGGTGACTGGCAGTTTCCAATACACTGATGTCAGGCCGCATCAAGGCTCCCCCCTTGCAGACAGAGGCCTGCCTCCACACATGAGTGCTGGCCCTCCTTAATCTTCTGAGGACCCTGCTTCAGCAGTCAGCCTCACTCCTAATGACGTTCTGTTAAATGGACAAATTCCTTTGAAGCCCTTGTCCTTCTTTGAAATCCAATTTCGCAGGAAGCCAAATCTGATTGGGGGTAGCCATGGAAACGACGTGGAGGAGTCTTACAGGAGGGGGAGAGAGGCGAAGCAAAAAAAAAAAAAAAAAAAAAAAAATCGTGATAGTCAAGAGTCCTTTACTGCTCTGTCGGAAATATCAGAGCGATCTGGAGAGGTTGGCAGCAGGCGAGTCCCTGCCTGGGTCCTGTTCTGTGTGGCTGGGTACCATGTGGCTGTCATGGAAGAAAGCAGCCAGCTGTCTCCACACACAGGCAGCGGTCCCAGATCTGTCTGCCTTCCTCTTCCTCCCCCTCCCCCACCCCAGTTCCAATATCCTTCCCTTCTGGCCATCACCCCCTCAAGGCGAGCAACAAAAGAATGACAAGGTTAAAATACAAGGCCCTCACAGATAAGAGGTCCTAGGGAGCAGAGGCCACGAAATTCATCTGAAATTCCTTGTAATTAGATAAGATAAAGGGGTATCGAGTGAGAGGCACAGCAGCCAGGAATGGAGTCCAGCCACACAGCATGCAGAAGACGCATGCCCTGTCCACTGGGACTCCTCACATGCCGTCAGCAGACAGAAGACACAGAGAATGGAATCCGTGTTGGCCTCTGGGGCTACTTGGAGATGCTGCCTGCGGTGTCCCCTTGCCAGGTGGGCACTCACTAAGTATGAATCCACAGGATGTCCAAAAGGGCTCCATCAGAAAAAAAAAAAAAAAAGCAAACAAACAAACAAAAAACAAAAAAGCAAAAGCATCTGGCACCTAAAATGTCATGGGGGTCCCAAACAACTACAGGCAAAGCCGGAGCTGGCTGGCACTGTTCCACATGGGGCTCGGTGGGTCCTGGGAGGAGACTGCCGAGGGCAGGCTCTGAGGCTTTCTCCTCAGCCCGTTATTGATCCCTGAACACTGGGGTCACGACACACGGCAGTGCTGACGTCTGCCCTGTGGATGGGCCCCTTGCTGCATCTCAGGCCTCTCCACCCCAACCCCAACAGCCAGGTTTATTGACTCTCTTATTGACTGTGCTAAGGCCTAATGAGGACGAGCGCGGCACACTTCATTAAGGGATGTGGAAGGAGAGATGATGCGCATAGTCAGTGCCTCAAACTGGGCTCGCTATATGCTGTTCAGGGTCCCCAGAAAGCAACACTTTGCATCACACCACCTTGAAGGTGGAGACAACACAAAATGCTAGTGTGGGTACATCCCCCCTCCATCTCTTCTGTGGCCTTCGAGTG